>NC_065507.1:13945223-14026560 GCF_006386435.1 Epinephelus moara | reverse complement strand
CGACGTAGGGGCGTAGGGACGCCGTTAGCCGTTAGCAGTGTCTGTAATAACTCCGGTCACGGTCCGTGAAAAAAATATTTTTTCCAGCGGATGTTTTAGTTACAACATGATTGAGCTAACTGGAGTAGTTTCATGTCGTATCCGACAATGGGAGGCTTTTAACAGATGACGTCCTGATGTTAGCTTTGCTGCTGCTGTTAGCGGTCCATGTCAGCTGATGCTTTCTAGACATCGTGATTTCCCAAAACTGAATAAATACCACACCTAGCAACACAAAACTGCTTTGCTAGCTCAATCATGTTGTAACTAAGATATCTGCTGGAAAAATATTTTTTTTCACGGACCGTTTATTGAGTTTTTACAGACACCGCTAACAACTAACGGTTAGCCCAGCTAATCTATGATAACCATGTTATTAATTACAAAACGTCACATCCTGCCTTGAGTATATCCAATCAGCACCAAGTAAACCCCAAGCCCCAGCCAGGAGTTTTTCGGGACCGTTCTGAGTGCCTACTCCGAGGCAGGGACTTGTTTAGCCTCTGTAAAAGTTCCGGAACTCTGTCCTTCGGAGGTGGTTCCTGCGGTGGAGACACGCACCAACGGCCCCGGCCCCGTAAAATTACCCCGAAGTTCCTGCGGTGGAAACGGGCCTTTTGTTTGTGGTGACCACGCCCCAGCCATTATTTGACTACCAGCACTTATTTGAGAAAATATGGAAACATTGTGAGAGCTTAATAAGGGGTATCTTTGCAAAAGCAGGAGGGGATATGGACGTGTCAAATGCAGTTTGAACAGTTTGAATGGTAAAAATCTGCCACTGTGGAGGGATCAACATCTAAAGAAAATAAATAAATAAATAAAGACCATCTTGTCTGCTTATTCGAGGGCATAGGTTTCAAAGAGCATAACATCAGTAGGCTCTGAGCTAAACATTAATTTAACATTTGACCTGGGCCAAAAAAAAAAAAAAGAAATACTACTGAGAACACAAAACCCTTTGAAAGGTCTCCTCAATAAGTTATATGAAGAGAATACTGAGCAGGGGAGCATAGGACACCGCAAATGTATACACTGTATAAGCTCACATTTGCAATCCAGTCAGTCTGTTACTCCTGATATCTCTGCACCACAGACACTCCTCTCTTCGAAAAAACTGAGAAGAAGTCGAAAGTGAAACACCATGCACGCACTGTCCCACATAAACTGGGACTATTATGACCTTTAACAAATTTAATCTGGGACAAAGGCTAACCCAAGTCCAATAAAATCTTCCCAAGAAACCCAGCCCAATGGTCATCAGCAGTTACTTATGGAGTTACACACATCTCAGGAAGAAGACTTATGATAAGAGTATATCAAGACCCCTTCCAAAGGGATCCATACACAGACTTTATGAAATATGTTTTACTTACCTAGCTGTAGAAACCCGACAAGACAACAGAAGTGGAAGTGTCAGAAGGAGGGACTGCAGTGGAGAGCACAGATTCTCTACAGAGGCCAGTGATGCTGTATTTTTACAAACACACAGGCGGGGGGGATCAATACCAAAACCAATACCAAAACCAAACAAATACCAAATACCAAAACCAAACATGTGGATGCTGTCATCATGTTGTTGTTATACTGCCAGATGCTTTGATTCATGTTGGCATAACTGCCAGATGCTTTGATTCATGTTGGCATAAAACAAACAAACACTTCACTGTGACGCTTTCTAATAGTTTGAACTGTACAGGAACATAAACACCCAAGAAAAAATCATGTTGTGTACTTGGCCACAATGTGACACACCACAAGACATAGTCATCAGTATACTTTCATTTATCACAAAGAAGGGCCGTTTTCACAGGAGATATTTTTGAAAAGTCACATTACAAAAACACACATGGAAAAAGGTTATATTAATGATGGCTAAATTATATTTAACTGCTTCAGTTTCAGCGTCCCGGTGCTGTGCATGTCACACTGTCACAACTGACTGGGGCACTTGAGTAGAAACGTTACTGTTAATGATTTCAACAACACCTGTACTCTTACGGAAAACATTAGTGAGAAAATAATAACTGGGGGAAGGTTTACCAAGGGCAAATAGGTAAGAGTTCCACAACAATACCTAAATCATTTGAAGGCCATTTAGTATGGACATTTATATTGTCTCATAAAACGCATAACTCTCCAAAATGTGTGTGCCTTGTATTGGCCTCCAGGAAAAGAACAAATGAAAGAACAAAAGTGGGACAGGACCAAGCACTGTAGATCACTGTCTGTATTTTAAAATAGTCAATGCGTTACATTAACACATGAGCAGTTCGGCATTTTATTCCATAATCCACCAATACCAAACACCATTAGATAAGCCTTCATTTATTATTACCAAGCAGTCATTTAGTTTGTTTTGTGAAGACAATGGTGCTCATATAAGGAATAAGCATTGAGAGCTCAAAGCAAATACAAAAATATATGGCCTGCATACACATGCAAATAGAAACAAAGCCTTGTAAAGTTATTAAAGTTGGCTGTCCATCAGTGATGTTGCTAAATGAACTAAGATGTAGGGGTATTGGAGGCATATTTTAACATCACATTATTCATTTATTATTGCAGATATCTGCTGTTTTTAACCTATTGTTGGCCATTTGCTTATTACTGTAACACCTGAATCATGCCATAAAAATGTTAAATACGCCAAAAAGCCTATATTTTATAAAGGAAAAAAAATAGGGAGTGCTGCACAGGGTGAAGGCTCTGTGTAGTTAGTTGCAAAAAAAGGTGCTCTTTAAGGATGGGGCAAAGAGTCACTTAAAGATAAGAAACAACGACTGGCCAGCTCACTCATTAGATGACTCATCACTCATCACCTGATGAAGACTCTAGTCAGTTATCGATGTATTAATAAAGGTTTTTAACCACAGTCAGAGTTCCTCAGATACATTAGACTGCCTGCCTGTACTATGGACTTTACACTGAGTGAGCTGGCCAGTCCTTGCTTCTTATCTTTAAGCCTATATTTTAGGTGCTTTTCCAACACCACAGATGGACAGCCAACTTTAATAACTTTAAATGCCATACACCAGGGCGACTACATGTGTCAGCCTGTGTGCATCACTTTTTAGTGTCCCCTGGAAACAACTGTTGTTGTGTTGTGAGCATCTTGCAGTGTGTAGCTATCTGCAGTTGAATTTGCTGCGCTGTTTCTGAATGCTGCCCAAATTAATAAACATATTTTGTGAATGCATGTGTTGTCAAAATGTTTCTTACTTAGCTTGTGTGGTGTCTATTCCCATTGTTTTCCTAATTCGCAGGGCTCTCAAGGCTACCACAAAAAGCCCACATTTCAAACATAAAACGTAGGCTACAAAATCATACCCTTCACATACCTGGCCAAGACACACACACAAAAAAATCTTATCAAAAGCCTTCATATCGGCACATCTTTCCAGCAGAATACAAGGTCCCTGTTTCCTACAGACATATCTGCAGTATTTCTAGTTGAAAGTTCATACAAGATTTGTTAATGTTTGCTAATGTTGGCATTGACAGTCAATAAAGTGTTCCTCACTAGCCATAACTCCAGTGTTAGCAAGCTGAACAAATTACTTCATAAATTAGACTACAATTAAACGTTTAAAACAAGCTCAACATTACTTTAAATTAAGCTAAACAACAGTGAACTAACCTCAAACACTTGCAGTCCTGGTCCTCCTCCATGCCACACTCAATCCAAGCATCCTCTTGATCCCGCCGCCATCTTGTCTCGTACAAATTAAAAGGTGTAGAAAGCCAATAAAACAATGACATTCACAAATGACTGGCTGAGTAGTCAGAAGGCCTTTTGTTATCGCCCTAATTGTTGCTTATAGTCAGATAGTTAAATACTTAGGGCTACTCTGGCGACTTTTGGCGCTCCGACTCTCAATCAACTTCCGTGTTTACATCTAGCCATAGTACGGTGGCCCCGTAGGACACACCTGCTTTTAGCCACAATGTCAGCCATACACTGCCAGCTCCGTCGCAAAAGGTCTGCGGTTCAAAACCAGGTGGTTACAGCATTTCTCTTTCAATTGGTTGCTTTGTTTGTCAGTAAGGTTCACCTGTCGTCAAATAGGAACCACCAAATGACATAGTTTACCGTCCTTATAAAGGCAAGGACATTTTAGGTAGCCTGTTCCTGTTTATAGCAATACCAACCTGCAAAGTAGGCCTATGTGCTGCAACACTGACTCCATTAACAGAGCCACACTGGCGCACTTCTTCAAAACCTCCACAAGATGGCTGTATGGAGCAAGATAACAATAATCAGAAAACCATATGGTGCATAGGCCTACATGTTGACTTGTTAATTGCCAAAATAATGTAGTTAACTAACTGGATATCCTATTATGCCCCGGTTATCTCACCCACTGACTAACTACAAACCAGAGCAATGAGTCTATCAGGGACAGTTGTCAATTTCTATACTAACTTAACCTCATTAGTTGCATAACATAATGTGTTTTTGATAACAAACAGCAAAAGCAAACAGGTGCTGTTTGCAACAAAAACTATTTTCTTTTGTGCAGTTGTTTCCTCTCTGGCATTTAATTAAGATATTTGAAGTTGATTGAGAAAAAAGTTTTACTTAGTAGTTGGCTATAAGGTTGCAGGGGGAAAAATTGTGCTGATGCTGCCTGATGTAAGAGTGTGACAGTGTTTCAGGAATCAAAGAATATTGAATTATTTACCGTTCAGTGCAACCATAACCCCAGTATAGACTGTAAAAGTATATATATTCTCTGTGTCTGTGTCTCTGTTGCTTATTTCTGACACTAATATATTCTACAAAGTTGATCAAAGACATGATGAAACACAACAGTGCTGTGGGAATTTCAAACATTTTATTTCTGGTATGTATTTTTTAACAAGTCAAAAGTTTGAGGTGCATAGTCATGAAGGGAGCATGAGCAATATGGTCACAAACACAGACGAACAGCTGAACATTCAGAAGAAAGTTGATCCAGGAAACCTGGCGTTGCTGATTTGTTGTGTGTATGTGTTGAGTAGACTGTGCTGATGTGAGCAAAATATAGGAGTTTGGTGCAAGATGCTGACTTGCTACAAAATACTATAATTTGTATCACGTCAGTGGCTTTAGATAGCTTAAGATAAAATGTGCAGTTATGAATTTGTTATTTCGATTAAGATAGAATTACATTTAAAGCTGCTATAGATGTGTACAAAATATTGTTGTTTAAAATGCAGGAGGGAAAACGTGGAGCGGTCAGTGTCAGCCTGTGCTTATTATTCAAATCTCTAGCTAGCAAGCCTTGGTCTGTAAGATAATCTCTATCAAGAGTTATAGGAGGCAGTTTGCTATGCGTGTGATATGATATTGACACACGATAGGTCACAATAGGCATCATAATTTGGCATCGCTAACAATAAGTTCACTATCTCAAAATTGTGCCAAAATAATAACATCTTGATCCTATTTACTCTTGATTCATTCATCAGGATTGTAATTTTTCTGCTGAACTACACCGACACTAGATCAGTGGGTTGATCTTTTGATCTGTGTGGAATGTGGGAAGCAGAGAGCAGACGTCAGACTCTTGGCTTGGCAGTGTGAGTTTCAGCTGCTAGAAATACAGAAGTAGTACAGAGCAATATCATCTACAATTTAGTTCTGAAATGCCATTAATACAGTGGTAGACGGTAATACAACATGTTCTATTGGTGTAAGTGTACTACGTGAGTTGTGTGTCGTTGGAATAGTGTAGTAACAACAGCAGACGTGAGACTCTTGGATTGGCAGTATGAGTTTCAGCCGCTCTGGCAGTAAGAGCAATACTAACTCAAAGGAGTCATAGTGGTCAAATCTCTTTGTTATTTTAGTGAATAACGTGACAGTAACACTGCGGCTATCTGCAACTATTTAATGCTCACTATGGGAGGGATTTAAGGATTCATAATTGTACAAACTGCTGCATGTATCCTTATCCTAATAGATTTTGTGTAAACTTATACATACACATGACCCCTTTCTTGATGTAGATAAAATGCCCGATGGACACAGGGATTAAAATTATGTATACCAGTAAACAATCTAACTAGTAGCATTATCTAAAGCAATTGGCAACAATTTAAGCATTATTTATGCGGCGTTTATGTTTAACTATGAAAATTGTAGCAATGATTTTATCACATATTCTTAACTTTAGTCAACACAGTTTTTTGTTTGTTTTTTTCATTATGCGGCCATTTCGATCCAAATCGAAATGCAATAAGTGCATGTTGAAATTGTATGTCTCATCAGTTTCCACTAGAGGGAAGGTTATTTGATGTGTTGAGCGTTCACCACTGGGTGGCAGTCATACTGTGATCACTGTGCTGTATTGCACCACTGCAGAGAAGCATCCCACACTGTACAGGGCAGACTCAGTACTGCAGCAATCACCACAAGCAGTTGGCTGACCTCAAGACTCAGGACAGATACTTCTCAGAGAAAGACAAGGCAGGTCAGAGTGCACAAGGGGGGGTTTGGGTGAGAAAACAAAAATCAGTGCTTTTGGTGGCTCCACGACAAACTCATATGCATTAAATCAGATAACATTGTTTCATGTGTCACACATATACCTGGCCTTCATTGAAAGAGAACATCATCTTACACAATCCATTTGTACCTGTGTGTGGCTTGCTGGGCATATTTTGATGTGGAGGTTTATCCACTCCGTCAGTCATAGGGCTGGGTATTGGTACTCGATACCTTTGACCAAAATAACCCAGTACCAAGTGGTATCAAAACTCCCCCGATCAAATAATACCTGAATTGGATCCTTGTTGAACCAAGATTTGAATGGTTTTGCTCAAAGCCAATCAATGCAAGCGTTCTTCAATTTGACATGCCATCTGATTGGCTTACACTGCAGCAGCTGCAACCCATATAGTCTGTAGTGTGACGAATTTGAGCGTGGTATATTAAACAGAGTTGGCAGTTCAGTGTGCCGAGATGCCACCAAAACGTTCAAAGGTATGGCTATACTGGCGTCTGGTGGCATTTTATGCAACTGAATGCCTCCATTTACATGATGAGGGTAACATGAAGTCGAAAAACAAAGGTATATAATGAAGTACTCTACTGGTATCTGTATCACTTTAAGGGTACTGGTATTGGTGCTAGTATTGTCATTTTTTAAATGATACCCAGCCCTAATTAGAGGTTTTACTTCTGGAAATTAAATTCATACTGGCAGAGAAAGTCACAGATAAGAAAGAATCCCCTGAAACTGTTCATGAGCTTCACTCCAGAAAACATAAAAATCAAGTTAGGGATCACAGGAAAAAAATGGGGACCAAACAATGGGAACTGTATCCACAAATACACAAGTCATGCATCACAATCCCTACATGAAACCACCTGTTTGTTACGCTATGTTAGGGTTAAAGGTATGGATTAAGAAAAGTACAGTAAAAGACAGATCAGTTCCACAATATTGCTTTTCCCTACAGGAAGACTTTGGATGTACATATGTGCCCTCTTCACGGAGGGGTCTGCACACGACTTGTCAGACAAGGAAGCAAGTGTGTATCCATGTGCGTATGTGTGTGTGGTGCTTCCTTATATCCGTAACATTCACAGTTTTACAACACAACGAGGATGCTGTATCACTTCTAACACTGCACAGTCACAGTGCTAGCAGCTCTTACAGTTCTCCAAAGCAGATAAATCTGTCTAATGTAGATATATGAATCTAATGTTGATACATTAGTCCAACTGAAATACATTAGTACAGTGTAGATACATACATTGGTACAGTGAACAGTGCCTTGGGCAGACAGAGTTGCCATCACAGCCAGTCCAGACACATCCATAAAGTGCCTTATAACAGGTTATTGCATAATCTGATGTCTGTCTTATTGCTTCCATTGAAAGCAAGAAGGGAAATGCACTCCAGTTTTAGAGGGCAGCCGGCTGACGGAGGTGAAAAATTAGAAAAATAAAATAAAATCTTGCCACAGAGCTCTGTTCCAAAGAGACAACATGTAGTCAGACAATGCTAAAACCATTTGGACACAATGCCTTTGTCAGGTAAACACAATGTGAAAATGTTGGATTTGTTAACACTCTATATAGTCTCGAACATATTATAAAAGAACAATAACTATGAAATCTCTTCCATGATCTATTGTTTTGTGCACCCACTCCGAACTGTGGTAAAGTGCTGTATTGTTTGTATGCGAGACCAGTGGACTACGCTCTGGTATCAAAGCGGCTCTTAGTATGTGAGTGCATGTATAGGCGTGTATGTGTGTGCATATGTTTGTGTGTAACTTTCAGCTGTCATAGCTATTCAAGTTATGCGTGAGGGTGTCTGCCAGCTCCACAGAAGTGACCTCTTGTACTGAGAGTCAAATAGAGAGCGGGTTCCAGTTTCTAGTCGGCATCTTAGCACTAAATCCATGCACGTTGGCTTATCACGAGAGGAAGTAGACGTGATACAATGAAGGCTTTGTTGACTTCTCCTACTTTTCTTCACTTAAACAAAATGCGATGACTTCTTAAATGTTACAAGCTATTTAAAATTTGAGCATGTTTTACCATTTAAATTCATATATGACATTATATTTATATATATTTTCATTTTGTTAAACTCTTAACAGCTTACAGCTCCCTTCAAACTCTTGATCACTTGTTTATCTGTACTCACCAACAAACTTGTTAGTGCTAAAACACCATTACGATTTAGAAACCCAACACAAACTTCACATAATCTTCAATGCCCAGAATTCTTCCAGCAAGATGTTGTCGGCTAATCTGAACTTTAAAGTAAGCAAAACACTGAAAGTATTGGCAGGTTGTAGACAGTTGGCAAAGAAAACGAACCACTGGCCTATTGGAGTACTGACACATTCATTTGATAATATCATTATTGAATATCATTTTTTGAATGATTTAAAATATACTATTTCTGACAAAATGTAACATCTATTCTCGAACAGTCTTTACATTCTTTAGCAGTGAACTGTCCCAATGCTGTGCTGCCTGCATTACTGAGGCAGTATCATTTTTTGGGTGATTTTAGCACAAATACATGAATGTGTTAAAGTATTTTCTCATAGTTATCGGAGCAACTTTGTATTGGAAGTTAGCCAGTTAGAGTCTGTTTATAAGAAATGCTGAGGTGAGTTGGTATCTGGAGAATTGCTTTATGTTGCTCCCCCCACTTACAGTATATCTTGCTGATATGCCACTGAGCAAAATGCCAACATCTTAAACTTCTCTAGCTGAGTTGTCCAATCATATGATTCAGATTTAGCGATATTAAACTGTTCTTACTTTTGAGTGAATATAAAATATCTGTCACCCTTCCTTTCCCACCAATACCTGCAGGCCTTTAGTCTAACAGAGGAGTCACCTTTCGATCACCCTGACCGGGTTAAAGGGGTAAGAAAGGTCGTAGCAGTGTTGGGAGGTGCTTATCAAGCACTGACAGAGCTTCAGTCAGTTGAGGTCGATGTGAAGGGTTAAATGGGACCATTCAGAGACACCCAGAAATGTTCCTGTACTGTGGTGCTAGAAGACATATACTTATATGAAGTTATATAAAATGCGCACATGCTAAAAATGCATTGGTTATTAGTCTGAAGCAGCATGGTTAATTTCATTCCTTTCTACAGGGAGCTGGGTAGTCTGGGGATTGTCTTTGATGAGGGTTAGGGTTGTTTTTTTGATTTTTTTTGTTGTTTTTTTAATACATTTTTTGTGTTTTTATCCTCCCACCAGCAGGGGGAGCAGAAGCAGAACAGGCACCTGTGTTTCATCTAAAGCAAAACAATAAAACCTGTGCAGAACGGGATCCTTCAGTCACCTAAGAAAGCCCAGTTGTCAGCCTTAGCTAGCCAGTAGCTGATCAAAATCTACTATCGGCATTGATGAACCAAACACCCCAACAGCGTGTCAAACCTGGACCCGGCTGTAAACATGCAGGCTGAAGTTCAGGCTGGCGCTGGCAGTAGTTACGGTAAGATCAGGAAAGAAATAGTTTCAAAGATCTTCTCTAGCAATCCAACATATGGTTTGAACTGTAAAACAAGTGAAACATGTTCAATCAGTGCTACAGTATTGGGACCTGTTTCTTAAATGTTAAAATGCCATTTTACAGGCAGTGTTAAAAAAGTATATTTACTGGTTTTAATTAGATTTGAAAAATGTTGGCTTACATTGTGGGCAAACCCTGGTTGAATGGTCCTCTGCTTCAGGTTTACATGTGGATTTGTGTATTCTGTGCTGTTCTTCCGTTGACATCATGGCAGTTCAGAGATTGTGGCGATTCATCATGGCATCAAAGTGTGTTTGTTCCCACTGGTAAGGTTTGTTTGGGTCCAAGTTTGACTGAGAGTTGTGGATGAAAGAATCAAACATACTGGTAGCTTGTCAACTGAGACGGGTAAACTGTATCCTGGGGTGGCAGTCGATTATTGGAATTTGGTCTACAAAGAAAGGAACCTAGGACAACTGAGGATCTGCTTTGTGCAAAGTTATTCCTCTGAGGTGATGTAAAGAGCGTATGGAAACCACATAATCGGAGACAGACAGTGCAGTTAAGGCTCTACTGTAGAGAAAGTGTTAGGTTTCAGTAAAGATGCGGGGCAGAATTCAATAACAGAGGCTGCACACTGTGTAACAAATGGGCTGTCATGTAGGTGAGAGAGTGATCCAGGCATATGCACATATCACACTTCCCCAAATCTCAAGCATGATTTTAAAATAGACATTTACATGTTGTATTAGTTAGCCGCTAGTAAGATAAAACAGTCCACTGATAACAGCATTTTCTCTGAGCGTGTACATTTGTCTAACATATATACAAACACACAGACATACTTTGCATTTTGCTCATGCCTTTGGTGTCCCTTTGTTGTCTGCTTTGGCTCCTGAAAGTCCATTTTCTGTGTTGTCATTCCCTGAGGAGCTCACCAGGCACTCTTTGCTGCAGGGGATAGAGAAACCAAAGGTTAAGATGTACACCCAGAGAGAGAGGAACATGGAAGTGATAAGGGCTATAAACTGTGTATACTACAGGGATTCTACAATCCTCATAGCCCCAAATAATAATCTTGTGTTGGACATAAGTTGGACATATATAATTAAGATTTTACTGAAACGGATATCAAAGAAGTTAATTGAAAGCTTAGAGAAACTAATTTAAAACCTAAGAACTTGACACTGGGCACATTTTGTATAAACATATACCTGCATTGCAACTTACTACTGATATAACAATTGTGATAGAAGACACAAGACAAAGTAGAGATGTAAGTTCTCTTTCTGTTTTTGTCAGAAAGGCACATTTCTCTGTTGTTTATTAGCAGCAGTCACATTAAGTAGTTAAACATTATTTTTATAATGGGTCTGCACCTGGTCAAGAACAAATTGTCACATCTATTCATAAGTGGTAGCAAATGTCTCATTAACATGGATGGAAATACCCTTATATTACTTCATTTGTCCCCAATACCCACACATTATTTTGCCAAGTAGGCTCCTGGATCAACATCCCACATTGTGTTCCTGGACCAACACTGCAATCAACCAATCACAGCCCTCTGACAGTTGCAAAGTCCTGCAATTAACACATTTTCCCTCCTTCTTTCCATGTTGATCCTGGATAGATTTGGTTCGGTTTATCCAGGACCGTCATCATCACGCTGATTCTTGATAATTTGTCAATGGAGACATCAACATAGCAGTGATGGTCCTGGATCAGTATAAACAGGTTATCTAGGGTCAAAGTGACGATGATGGTCCTGGATCAGTGCAAGCACTGCAATCTTGCAAAAATTGTTTTAAATAGGCTATTATAAAGGACAGAAAATCTGTCCTTCACAGGTCTTTGCAACTGCAAAATGACATTATCCTGTCTCTTAATGTTAATGAATAATATTTTAGTCTTTTGGGGAGCTCACTTGTTAGCATAGCCTTCCATAGCCTAACCTTGCAGTACCTTACATGGTTTTTGTGCAGTGTGACTGAGGATTTTGTTTAATTGTACTAGCTTCAATCTGGAAAACTAGCTTAGCTCTGAAGACGAAAAAAAAAAATAATTTAGAAAGAAGCACAGGAGCAGCACACTGATGATGTCAGAGGCTTGCCAATAGGCTAAAATTTTAACGAGTTAACTTGCTGAGTAGGTAGGCTATGCTAATAAGTACGCTTGCCAATAGGCTATAATGTTAAGGAGTTAATTTGGTAAGTAGGTAGGCTATGCTAATAAGTACGCTTGCCAATAGGCTAAAATGTTAAGGACTTAATTTGGTAAGTAGGCAGGCTATGCTAATAAATACGCTTGCCAATAGGCTAAAATGTTAACAAGTTAATTGGCTAAGTAGGTAGGCTATGCTAATAGGTAAGCTTGCCAATAGGCTTAAATGTTGTTTAGTTCATTTTCTAAGTAGGTAGGCTATGCTAATAGGTAAGCTTGCTAATAGGCTAAAATGTTAATGAGTTAACTTGCTAAGTAGCTAGGCTATGCTAATAAGTAAGCTTGCCAAAAGGCTAAAATGTTAATGAGTTAACTTGCTAAGTAGGAAGGCTATGCTAATAAGTACGCTTGCCAATAGGATAAAATGTTAACGAGTTAATTTGCTAGGCTAGAATATTGCTCAGTGTGTCGAATATGTCCATCGCAGGTCTTTGCAACTACAAAATGACATTATCCTTACTCTTAATGTTAATGAACAATGTTTTAGTCTTTTGGTAAGCTTACTTGTTAGCATAGCCTACCTAGTTAGCAAGCTAACTTAATACTTAATGCTAACTTAATATTCTGTAACCTCAATTTGGAAAACTAGCTTAGCTTTAAAGAAGCACAAAAGAATTTTGAAAGAAGCACTGGAGCAGTGGGCTGATGTTGTCAGTGGGCTGTGATTGGTTGATTGCAGTGTTGGTTCTGGAATGCAATGTGGGACGTTGATCCAGGAGCATGTCCTAGTTGGCAAAACCATGTTGTCCCCCAATACCCTGTGATATTACCATAGTTAGTGATCTACTCACTTCTTCTCATCATCCTTCAATAGGAAGTGAACAACCAAGGCCTTTATCACCATGATAATGATGACTAAGCCAATGACTCCACCCAGCACTGACACAATGATGACTGTCAAAGTATTGTCAACCTCCTTCACTGTAAAGAGTAAGAGAGATGGAAAGACATTGTGAGGCAGAAAGAGTGAGTTGAGACACTAACAGCGACACGCTTAGCATTTATATCTGTCTGAGCACATATAAGCAAGTGTAAAATAAAAATGGGTGTTTTTGTGTGCCAGGTGGTCAACTGCAACATGCATGTGTCACATACTTTGGTCCACCACTCTAAGAGTAAAGACAGCACTGTGGTTGCGATTCTTCTCTTTTGGGTTCTTGGCAAAACAGATGTAATCTCCCTCATCTTCGAAGGTGATGTTCCAAAGCAGGATGGAGATGTTGTTGCTCTTTGAGGACCCGACAAACTCCACACGCTCATGGTACACAGTGACCCTGGGCTCCACACCCTCAATAGGAATCACTGCTTCACATAACTACAAACACACACACAGATGAGTAGTCACTTGTATTTCCATATGTGCACAGATACACATTAGCATTTTTGTGTTTTTTATTTGTACAGTGTGTCAATCATGTTTGAGTGTATGTCTGTGTTTGTGTGTGTGTGTCTGTGTAGTGTACCTTGATCATGGTTCCATTGTCATTATAGTGCCAGTTGAAGTAGAGGTTTTTGATGCCAATACAGGAGGAGTAGGTGCAGGGCAGCAGGACTGTGGAGCCATTCATTGCTTCAATTGAAGACACTTTACCTGTTGAGACCTCCAGTCCACCAACACTCCAAGCACCTGAACCAAGACAGAAAGGAAAGGAAAAAAAAAACCTTGGTTTTGACAAGCATAAAGAAAAACCATATAAAACTACAGAGCAAAAACAACACACTCTAGCTAGAAGTCTGGATCAGTTATAGTTCAGGTCACTTTGCTCTCAAACCATTTTTAGAGCAAAAATGACAAGAGATGAAAAAATATATTGTATGTTGGCTGGCTGGGCTGGGCTAGGATTACTGTAAAAGATGAGTGCGACTGATGAGTAATGGTATTACAAAGCTAAGTAGCTTACGTACTGTAAGTACAGCTTATGAGATGACAGTTTTCTTTTGCTCCTTAAACAGTGTTCACTATTCTTTGTTAGTGTGTTTGCATTTCTTGAGTTGAAATGCAATTTATGGCCAATGCAATGCTGCATTTTTTTGAAAGGGAACAAAACAAAGCAAATGATGCAAACTGACAGCTGGCAGTCATTGCTTTTAAAATCTCCACTCGATTCACAAAACAGGTTGTTTGCCTGCTCTGGCAGATAAGTGTCTTCCACTTTGAGGTTGAGGGAAAGTATCAAGTCTGTCTCGTCATTAAGTCATAATGTAAGTACTGTATAGAAAATAGACATTTTTACTGTCAGTAAACAGTGGGACCGTTTTTGGTGGGCAGGGCTTAGCTGGAGGCAAAACAATTCTCCACAGACATTAGCTAGCCCGAGCTGGCAAGTTCTGTTGGCTTGTTTTAGACAATGAAGGAAGACGATACGAGTGGTGCATTCAGAAATACTCATTCTGAGTGTCTGAGCACACTCACACAAACTGGGCCGTTCGTACATTTGGAGTGCTATCAGAATGTACCGTCCGGCTATCCAGAGCACTGCACTCTTGGACTGGCAGGGTCCACTCTTGGCACTCTGTCTGGGGAGACGGAGCAGCAGAGTGCCGAGTGGAGTGAATGTGTGATTAACTTAACCGTTCGTTAATTCATGCAGAAATATAACTCTCCATTTCTTCGACCAACAGGGCTCTCATTTTAGTTTAGAGTGTCGGACTGAATTTACAAACGCACCATGTCAGGTCACTCACTCTCCGGGATTTTGAGTCTTCCTTGAATAACTTAACACTGACCAACAGGACCAAACTGGCTGACCCATAGAGTGCTGAAGTCACGCCCCTTCCGGTGAAGCTCATGGGACCTTAGATTGGAAAAAATATGAATGGCAGTGACTGAGGAGAAAATATTATCTTTTGGTCCCGTTTGAGTTGCCACATGAAATCCAAATATGTCGTTAATGAATTTAAAACATAAATTTTAAGGTCAAGAAAGTCATACTTTGTGGTAAAACTGTTGAGATATAAGCTTTTGAAAAAAACGTAATTAGAAAAACTACACAGGAGGCGGTCGCGTATGTGACGTCATAGCTTTCGCTCGCTTCCTGCAGCTTGGAGTGACTGCAGCCTGGCACAAAACACACAGACATCTTCAATCATAAATCGATTAATCATAAAACAGTGGAATTTCAGCGGGGAGGCCAAGCTGCAGGAAGCGAGCGAAAGCTATGACATCACATACGCGACCTCGTCCTGTGTACTCTTGAGTCTTTCTAATTAAAAAGCTTATATCTCAACAGTTTTACCACAAAGTATGAAAGTATGACTTTCTTGACCTTAACATTTATGTTTTAAATTCATTAACAACATATTTGGATTTCACGTCACAACTCAAACGGGACCAAAAGATAATATTTCTCTCCTCATTCACTGCCATTCATATTTTTTCCGATCTAAGGTCCCATGAGCTTCACTGGAAGGGGCGTGACTTCGGCACTCTATATGCTCTCACTCAGTGGATGGATGACGTCACAGGAAGCTTTGTGGGTGATCACTATGCCAATCTTACAAAGGAGGACGACACTTGAACGGTTTCCTCCAGTTTGTTTTGCTATCGAAGCTAATGTTAGCTAAAACACTAGCGTTAGGGAGAAATCCAATATTCCTCTTAATACCTCCCCAGTTTCTGATGAGGTGGACATGATAACCCTTAATACACATAACATTATTCATCCCTACAACAGGAAATACTTTTCCCTAACCTGATATGAAGTGTGCGCTGCACATGTGAGCATTTTTGAGGATCGCCTCTGTGCAGTCCTTTCGTCTTATCACAATTAACCATAGTTTTTGTTGACTGGCAGTAGGGGTCATGACTCCTTCTATTCTGGCTCCCAATAACACAACAAGACAACATTTTAAGACTCCTATGTAGCCTACAGCTCTGTGGTGTCAAGTCGTGTTTTGCCTCCCGCTATCAAACAGACGTCATTGAGACGTCAGCCCTAAAAGTGTCTATAGTGACATCATCTTTTACCACATTTCCTGTAAAGCCTCTCATTCAAGGCCAAACAACAGTGCTATTAGACCAGTAAACTCCCCCCTCTGACTCCCCATGACATTTTGTACGGTCCCATCATAATCCCACAGTGCCAGTGATTGTACTGTGGAGAGCAGCCAAGCAGAGGGGGAATGTGGAAAACATGTTGTTGAGGACAGAAATTTGGGGGGACTGGTGAACTCTAACCCCCAGGACCTGAATGAGTTGTTGTCCTCTGATGGTTAATATGATCAGAGCCTGATGATGTTGCCACAATAAATGCTGAAGCATTGTGAAAGGAACTCCATAACAAAGCAAAATGTGCACACTGACAGTTGGCAGTCGAATCTCCACTTAATGAACCAAAGCAGGTTGTTTGCCTGCTCTGATAGTTACGTTTCCTCTACTTTAGGCTTGGGGGGAATATCAGGTCTTTCTAGCCATGAAGTAATAATGGAAGTAGGCTTCTGTATAGAACACAGAGAACTAATCTTTCATCATGTTCCCAGAAATGCCTCTCATTCAAGGCCAAACAACAGGTCTATCAGACCAGTCGACTAGCCCCTGCCTCCACATGGCCTTTTGCACAGTCCCATCATAATAACACAGTGCCAGTGAAGTGCTCCTGACAGGATTCTGTGAGACTGTGGGGGATGTGACTTTGACAATCTAGGGGAACATGCCACTCTGTAAGAAGATTTTGTACATCATCAAGTTAAATGCATCAATCTGGTGCACTTTGGGGTACACCCTGGACAGGTCAGCAGACTATCACAGGGCTGACACATAGAGACAACCATTCACACTGACATGGGGAGAACATGCAAACTCCGCACAGAAGGTAGTGTATTATAATGAGTATATTTTCTGAAATGTATAATTACCTGAAAATAGCAATCGTGTTTTGGTTATCTGAGAATGAATCGTTTATATCTATATAGGGAGCAGGTACTCGTCCACTGAGATAGCCATGTTGCACTGCTTTGTTTCTACAGTAGCCCAGAATGGACAAACCAAACACTGGCTCCAGATAGGGCCATTCGTGTTTTCGCGTCACCCACTGTTGTTCGTTGCAACAAGAGGGTCAGAAAAAAGGGATTTTTCAACATGAAACTTCTTTACCAGATTTAATCCCCTCCCGCATTAGCTCTGGAGAGAAAGAGATCTGTGGATAATGTGGCTCCTGGTTAAAACTTCCTAACATCTGGATCTTAAGTGATCAGATAAAAAAGGTGAGCACATGCTAACAGGTAATGAGCGAGCAGCCTGTCTCTACACGCAGATCAGCGTCGCAGAAACACTGATTTGTACATAAAACTGCATTATTATTCAGTGTTTTTTAATGGTTGAAACTACCAAGTCCACTTGTTCTGAAGAGGAGACCTTTGGGATAATTCAGCTCCTGGTAAAAAGCTCTTGGACAATGAACACTGACGGAGTGCTAATCGGTAGAAGTTCAGCTGGCTACAATCTGCAGTCCTCACTGCATGATGCCACTAAATCTCACTAAATCTTACACACTGTTCCTTTAAGTCCAAGTATGTCACTAGTTACTGGCAAGCCATAAGTCTGAAGTCATCACATTAATGACGGGAGTAAAGGTAATATGACTTCAGTGCATTCAAGGTGACCAGACTGTGTGGATAGCTGACATACTAACAAGCCAACAGAGACAGTGAGACTGAAATGCCCCCAGATCAAAACAAACAAATGGTAACTCCTTTCATTTCCAAACGAAACAGCTCATCTAGTACTGGTATTTGGGTCTGGTGGTGCTGGGTATGTTGGTTTATCAGTGACAGCTGGTGTAATTCTGAGATTGTTGCTCTGGTATCTCTCACACGCTTGGGGACTATTTATAAACACTCTTCCCCACACTGACCTGCTCAGGATCATGTTGCACTTGGACATGGTGCAAAACAGTGTGAGTGTACATGTATACCTATTTGTTTCGAAGGACGTACATCTATGTAAGAATGTCACACCACGTGCTTTGCAGCTTTGTGAAGACATCAGCATTAACAAAGTACTGAAACGCTGCAATTACTGTGGTGATTTTGGACAAAATCACTGTTTACGTTAGCACATTGAGTGTGAAATACTCTACACACACTGTAATTAGTTATGGTCACTAACTTTGAAGGTAGGGATGGAAACAAAAATCGATACAGCATAGTATTGCGATATTTTGCGTGGCGATATTGTATCGATACATAGACAAGTATTGATCTTTTATTATACATTTTTCATTTCTGCAAATACACATTTTAATACATCTTTTGGTACTAGCATAATAAAATTAATTGCTTTTTCTGTCCACTAGATGGTGCTAGAATTTTTTTTTTTTTTCTTGGTGAGGTCAGCAGAGGTCTCAGTCAGCGGCATTTGGCAGGAAGTTCATTGAAACAAAGATGGAGGCACCAGAGAGAGAAGTCAAAAATGCACCATCAGCGTTTAAATCAAACTTCTGGACTAATTTGGGATTTTTTAAAATGAATGGAAATAAGGACTTGGATATGACCAGAGCATGTGAGCGGAGAGTGGGTGAAAATTTCCACTCCTCGCTCGCAGACCTGTCACTTTGCGCCTCTCGTCCGCTCCGCTTGGTTCTGTGCATTCTTCGCTCCGCTCCACTCCATCATAAATTTTATCCTGCTCCACTCGCTCACCACTCCGCTCAAAAAAACTGCGTCGTACTACCCTAACCTGTAATCTTTTCTTTTTAATCTATTCACAAATAAAACATGAGCTTGGTAGATTCTCCGGGGAAGCCCTCTCCCCTCTCCCCGCAGTTAGGGACTGTTCTCCAAGGTACCGCTGCTTCTCTTCTCTCTTCTCTGAAGTACACAGTAAACTCCATAGTTTTGAAAGAAAATAGTGTGGGTGTGCGCAGGTGCAAAGATGCATTCTGGGTGGGGCATGAGCGACCGGAGCGAAATTGGAGCGAGAGATAAGGCTCCGCTCCAGCTTTAAAAAAAAATAGCCGCTCCTCGCTCAACACAAAATCCTTCCGCTCCCCGCTCCGCTCCACTCCAGCTCCGCTCCGCTCACAGGCTCTGGATATGATACATGCGAACATGAGGGCTCACCTCACACGCCCCATCCAGAGATAGTATTATCCGCTGACGGCCAAGCTAACGCTAAACCCGATCCAACGAAAAATCAACCAACACTGGACACACTTAGCTCGACAAAACTACCATCTAACTCTGACAGACCTGAGAAAATAACACACTCCATCACCGACTTCATGTGCAAATGTCTGCGTCCATACAGTGTTGTTAAAAATGAAGGCTTTTGTTACACGTAAACCCAGGTATGTGTCTCCGTCCTGACATTTTTTCACCAACACAGCCGTATCCAAGCTCTACAGAGAAGTGAAGCATAAAGTTGAGCAATCTTTGAGTACAGCAGGAAGGATCGCATTAACTTGTGACGCCTGGACTTCAAGGTCAGTGGATTCATATGTGACTATAACGGCGCATTATCTCACAGAGGACTGGAGACTGCTGTCTTACGTCCTCCACACTAGAGCAAACACTGCAGACCTCCTGCAAAATGCAGCACAAGAATGGGGGATTATGGTTGTAACAGATGCTTTTACCATGGGTGTTGCCATTCAGTCAGTGGGATACCTGTATGTGAAGTCTTTTGCTTACGTTCTTAATCTGGCTTCGCAGAGGGTGTTAAATCTGCCAACAGTTCAGTTAGTCAGGTGTAAGCAGCATATCTGACAGGTTTTATGACAGTGTTGGTCAGTCTGTCTGCTTTGTATCATATTTTGCTGCAATAAAAATGATTGAAGTCAGACGAACAGACTGAAAACTTCATCTTAAGTGGTAAAACTGATGTTTACAAAGTTCAAGGTAATAAATCGTGATATATCGCAGTATATTGCATTGCAATACTCAGCAAATTGCAATGTAGTGATAATACTGTATCGTGAGTCCTCTGGCAATTCTCATCCCTATTTGAAGGTGAGATAAATTTAAAGCAATTTAAAGTTCAATACTAAGTGCATCATGTTAGTGGTGCCAGCATCACACTGCACCTACAGTCCAGTGTTTGGAATTTAGAGGCAAATATTGGCAGATATAATACATAGAAGTATGTTTTTTTTAAAGATTTTAATAACTTGAAAATAAGAATTGTTGTGTTTTCATTACCTGAGACTGAAGTGTTTATATCTGGTTCTCGTATTCAGAGATTGCCATGTTGCACCACCATGTTTTTACAGTAACCCAGAAACCAAATAATGAAGCTCAGAGTAAGTTCAATCAGGAAGACTTTCTTTATACTATATCCATTCACATTCTCTCTCTATCCCACTCCCAACACTCCAACTAATCAGCTGAAGGCTGTTCCCTCTCCTGGTTAGCCACTCAAACTTTGCCACGATCTCCTTCAGTCATTCATGTTGCTGCTGCCAAATTTTAAATCGGCTCTCCTCTCTGCTTCTGTCAGCTGTCATTTTAGGCCTCTGCCCCATTCACCTCCAGTCACCTTATCCAGAACCCAGGACAAGCTCATCAAAAGCTCACTCTTCTTCACATCCAGATCCTCACCTTCGTCTTCATCCCATCTCATCACCACCATTACCACCACCAGCGTCTCCATAGGGGGGGCTTCCTAATCTACTACGTCTTTACTACCCTCCTGGAATAGATGACATCACAATGGGGTCTAATCGCCATCAGCCACCGTAGTTAGCAGCTCCTACATAACTAGAACATTGGAAAACACTGATTTTTAAAACATAAATCTACTTTATTAAGTGTTTTTACTGCTTTTAATCACCTGTTATATTTCTTTGGAGAGGAAGAGACATCTAGGGATAATTCAGCTCCCAGTAAAAACCTCCTGAACAATGAACACTGAAGGAATTCTCACCGGAAAAAGTTTCAGCTGGTTGCAATCCTCGCCGCAAGATTTATGTATTTCTCAGTGTCTAACAGATTTTTACAATAAAATGTGCATGTTTCAAATACACACATATCTGCCAGGGCACAAATGTGAATGCAGCCTTCTCCAACTTGGTCATCAAAGTCACTTCAGCACTTGAGGATTTGGTAATCAAGACGGTAATAATTACAAATCCTAGCAGTTAACTGAGTTGCACATGAATTTAATTCAGCTGCTCAATAACTGCCTAGTCTGTCAAGTATCATAGTTCGAGAGAAAAACAAACTGCATAGCTTTGTCTGACAGATTTATAGTAACCTTAATCGTCAAGATGTAGATGATATATATATTTTTTTTATTCTAGGAGGTAATTTTTGTATGTTTCCGGAAGCAGTAAAACAATCTTCTAGTAACTCTGAGGTTGATACGACAGTGAAGTGTTAAATCACTAAGTGTTGCATTAACGGTATATATTTATACACTAAGGGTATTTCAGTGTGAATGGTTTGCTTTTTCTTTGTTCAGGTTTCTGAGTCTTCTTAGTCTCTCACCTCTTTCCTCTTGTCTTCTAATGCGCGATATTTTTACCCCTCCTCTGTAGTCATCTTGACTTGTCTCTTTTACTTTCAGTAGCAGCTCAGGCCATTTGGGTTCTCCTTGTTCTTTTTCTGTTTCTGGTTTTTGCTCTCTTTTAATGGGCTCTTCTTTTTTTCGCAGCACTGGGCACTTTCTCTCTTACTCTCTTTTTTCATTCCTCAATATTTCTGTCTTACTTGCTCTCAGAACTTTTTCCTCAGGGACGCTGTAACTAAATAAGAAGAGGTGGAGATGTGGGGAGTTGGTCTGTGTATGTTTGTGTGTTTTCTGGTGTGGGACAGTGGTGGAATCAATGGCAGTTTAAAGATATAAATAGCTGAATGTAGCTGGATGAGTGCCTGAAGTGGCGCCCCCATTCATTTTTCATAGGGTTGGCCAAATGGGGCCAATGAAAATCTTGGGGTGGTACGCCAAAACCAAAAGCCATAACTCAGTTTCAGAATTTTGCTTGTGCTATTCAGGTTATATATGGCGGTGCAGTGGTGCAGGGGTTAGCATTGTTGCCTCACAGCAAGAGGGTTCCTGGTTTGAACCTGTGGTGGGGCGTTTGACTTTGACTTGCGGAGTTGCATGTTCTCCCCGTGTCAGCGTGGGTTTTCTCTGGGTACTCCAGCTTCCTCCCACAGTCCAAAGACATGCAGGTTAATTGGTGACTCTAAATTGTCCGTAGGTGTGAATGTGAGCATGAATGGTTGTCTGTCTCTATGTGTCAGTCCTCTGATAGTCTGGCAACCTGTCCAGGGTGTACCCTGCCTCTCACCCAATGTCAGCTGGTACAGGCTCCAGCCCTCCTGCAACCCCTAACAGGATAAGCAATTACGGAAAATGAATGAATGAATATTCAGGTTATTAGCCTGGTCTCACTCCCAACTTGTCAAATACTGACACTCGGTCAGCTGCACACAGTGATGCACAGAGGCACCCTCAGCAGCAGTCTGATATGCACGGGCTGCGGTAGTTTCTGATGCTGCGGGCAACTACCATAGTACAAAGAGCATGAAAGTCTGCATAGGGTGGGCGAGAGTGGAGGCGGATGGGTTGAACAAACTCTGGGGTTGCTCCATCCTCTTCTGTGTGTGATGCAATGTTTAGCAGGTCAATATATTTCATAAAAGAGTTCCACATTTTCTGGAATGTTTTAATTGAGGCCACGAGATATAGAACTTCCTTAGTTCAACGATTATGTGTAGGGGGAGACGTGTACTTTCATTTTAGCAGAATTAAACATCTGGCCGGTAAGGCTATAAAGGCCAGGGCTCGTTGCATCGTGACAGTGAGGCCGGCATCAGGTGGAGCACCAAAGATGACAGATAAAGAGTTAGGAGAAATGTTAGTTTCAAATTTGTTCGACCAACACGTTATTAACTTGGGACAAGATCAAAACATGGATGAGATTGGCAGGAGAGTGTTTGCACCAACTGCAGGTATCGCTGACTTTACAATATATTTGGCTAGGCTGGCATTAGTATCGTTGACTCTGTGTAAGATCTTACACTGAATGACGGGCATGTATGGTGGAGGACTAGACTAGGTCTAAAACATGATCCCACTCTTCATTATATAAGTCTGTTCCTAGATCCTGTTCCCAGGCATTTTTGGTTTGAACAAAGAAGCTTGAATTGTCCGAGCTTATAGTCCAACAGATAGCTGAGAGCCCTTCACGTGGTTAGGATCCATGGTCAGGAGGGCATCAACTAAGGACTCTGATTTGGAGAAAACAAAAGAGGTGAGAGTTGGGTATTGCTATTTAGATTAAAGCTCTGCAAAAGATGAAAAAAATTCCATTATTATACAAATCCTTAATCATTTCTATGCCATTGTTGCGCCGAATTCGAAATGCTGCATCTGTAGTTGGAGGTTGGAAAAGGTGGTTGTTGAGTATTGAAGCTAGATGGGAAGGTTTGTGCAGGCAAGTGTTTCTGAATCAGATCCAGATTTTGAGAGAGTCAGACACAACTGGATTGATGTTAACAAATGTTGACGGGAGAGGGAGCTAGGAGGGAACTGTCACGAAATCGATGAGGATGCCTTTTCCAAGTAAACCCAAGCAGGTAGATTGTCTGTGCCTATCCAACATGGAAGTTTTTGAGTATTGGCTGCCTAGTAATACTGCCTAAGGTTAGGAAGGCTGGTCCACCCTTACATTTAGGGAGTTGCAGGACTGACTTGCTAATTCGAACAGGTTTATTTCCCCACAGGAATTTGAACACTATTCTATGTAATTCGTCAAAAATGTTTTGGTAACGAGGACCGGAATATGTTGACAAAGATACAGAAACTTAGGTAGGACAATCATTTTAATTAGGCTTATTTGGCCGACCAGTGACAAAGGCAGGGCAGACCATCAGTTGAGATCCTCATCCTCTTGTTTTTAACCAAAGTAGTTTTTCAAACGAACTCATTTTAAAGGAGCTACATGTAAGAAATCTAAAGCAAATAGTCGTAAAATCCTCCTAATATGTCACAGAGACTAAGGAATAATGTTCATATAACATACTGATCTCACCGACAACAATAGTACAGCCAGAATATTCACATTTAAAAAAATATTTTACGGTCCGCAAATCATGTTTATGTTTTGAATTTGTGTTTTGGCCTGTTGCGCCACCCACCGCCGTCTACCAGTCACACAGTCAGTAGAGTCTCAGCATCAGTTAAAGTTATGACTGAGCTACAGCAGCACGGCAAGCAGCATTAGCAGTGTCCTGGTACATGACATTAGCAGCCGGCTCCTCCACTGTATCCCGGCAGCAGCGCTAGCAGCAGAGAAGCCGACTTGCTTGAATGGTCCGCTGGAAAACCGAAGATCATGGACACGGCAACACGTCCGTGGGCAAACAAATCAGTCTCCAGCGTGCCGCTGTCCAGCAACCTCGAATCTGTAGGGGAGGGGGGGCGGACACGACTCGCAGCAGTATTTTGAATTTGAGTGCAGTAACCGTTTTGGCCACATTCTTACATACAGCGCCTTTAAGTCAAACTATGATGTTTTGTTTGCTCTAAACCTAACCCTGTACTTTTGTTGCTTAAACTTAAGGAAGTAGATCTAAAACCAAATTATACGTTTAATTTTGAAAAACACTGTATGCTTTAACAAGCAGAAACTGCACATTTCCTGCAAAAAACATAAGTTTATTTAAAAAAGACACAATAGATGTAACAAGAATGAATTGAGACACCATCCCTGAGCAGCAAACTGACGCAGGAGGGTACCTTGTGCATGACATTTTCATATGTAGGTCCACTGGGTAAATGTTGGCTGGGATGAGAATGTGTTGAGAATGAAGGCTAATTGAAAACTGTACCAATATAGGGAGTTAAAGAATTGCATACGTCTTATTTACATACTTACATACTAATACCAGTATAGTTAACATTTGAGTTCCACAACAAACCTGTTTTTATGTGGTATGTATCTATACATGTTATGCAATTCTTTTTTTTTTTTCAAATACACTGTTTGTACTTTTAAAACAAAACAAATATCCAGCTTTAATTTGAAGGGGTAAATTGATTGTAAGAAAAAAAAATTACTGGGAACAAGCCAGCTCAAGCTTAGGGGAGACTCGTGCGTACCCATAGAACCCATTTTCATTCAGATATCTTGAGGTGAGAGTTCATAAGGTGTTGACGAACCAGTTGTCCCCTCGCCAAGATTAAGCCTGGAACTCTGGAACATTGATTAGCCCCTTTCCCGACAAGCTACACTGACCAATGGATGCCCTGCGTTGTCTACTTTCACAAGATACCACTACCTTCACATTAACTTAAAATGAGCGTACCATAGCCTCTTAAAGACAGTAATATTGGCATCCAATTATTTTCACCGGAAGGCTGGTTACAATTATCTCAGGGGGGCACCACTACATGTCTGAATCCTTGGCCTACCTTTTAAACTCTGCTAAGTGGGTTAATGAATAATCTTTTACCATCTATCAGTAAGTACTGGCACATTGCCACTGAGCAATGTTTGTAAGCATGTGCTCCAGAGGGAGTAATGATGCAAAGGAAAACAAGTGAGAATACAAGGGAGAATCTCCCTCCTAAACAACTTACGCAGTGTGTCTTCTTCACACTGGTAGCATGATGATCTTTTACATATCTGTGAGGAGTGTCCCCCCTCGTGCCCAGAAATAGATTTCACACCTCCCTCGTTTTAAACCTCTGATCTCTACTATCCTCTTTCTCTCCTCCCCTTCCTCTCCTCTTCTCAAATCTTCAGACAAACAACACCCGCAGATTCACACACTGTAGTAACATACTATTATGTTATGTTGTGTGTGTGTGGTACATGCATGTCAACTCTTGTATGTTCCTGTAGTGTGTGTGTGTGTGTGTGGGTGTGTGTGTGTGTGTGTGTNTCCTCTTTCTCTCCTCCCCTTCCTCTCCTCTTCTCAAATCTTCAGACAAACAACACCCGCAGATTCACACACTGTAGTAACGTACTATTATGTTATGTTGTGTGTGTGTGGTACATGAATGTCAACTCTTGTATGTTCCTGCAGTGTGTGTGTGTGTGGGTGTGTGTGTGTGTGTGTACATGAGTAATGGAATGTATGATATTTTTAGTTCCACTATCAAATATCTCTTTGTCCCAGTTGGGAAACATCAATATGTGAATCACTGATGGAGGGAAAATCAACTGACTGTGTGTGTGTGTGTGTGTGTGTGTGTGTCCTTGGCTGATTGTCAAGGTGAGTTTTTTTTTTTTTTTTTTAAATAGGCCACAGATTGAAGGGTTAATGTATTTCCGAGTGAACCCATAGAGAACCGACTGAGGACACTATTACCTCTCTGAGAGAAAGAGGAATAGAGAAGTGACGGGAAGGCTGAGGGAGAAGGGATGGAGTGAGCAGGGAGGGGAGTAGAGGAGAGGGGTTAATGAAGGAGGTGCGGTATGTAGGAAGTGATGGAAGGGGTCACGAGGGATGGATAGGCGGAGGTAGTGAGATGTCCTCCTCAAGGTGAATGAGTGACAGCAGGGCAGAGAATTACAGCAGCAGCTAAGTAACTAAATCAACGGTGGCCAAGGCCGGGTCACGTTCACACCGCACATACACACTTATGTAATATGATAGCCACACAGACAAGCAACAACATACGGTGCAATTATCATATTTACATGCCAACTTTCTGATTGCTGTGTTATACCGTGGGCCGCTCTGCATCTGTTTGCCTCGTCGCTTGTTTTACCGCAACTCTTTCTGCTGTTTGTTGTCTATTCTCTGCAACAAAAGGTGTTGCGTAATCCCTTATGTTAACATATGGCACCATGGACTGAGGCTTGTGAGAGTGAAGAGGATGAAAGTGGTTTAACACCAGGGTTGAAGTGACAGTTGTTCTGTGTGTGTGTTTGCGTTGCTTGGAACTTTTTGGATTGCACATCTTTGCTTTCTGAAGAGTGTATTTGGTGTATGAAGCAGTCTTATCTGCTATAATGAGGGCTTGTAATGTCAGTGGCATCTCTAGGTGAATAATGAGCGATACTTTGAGGATGAACAATACCGATCAAAGGGTGAATCTTCAGACCTGACAGCAAGTTACTGTCATGTTTCTTACTGTATCAAAAATGTACATAATGACAGTAGGGAGCTTATTAATGTGGAGTCTGAAGGAGTTTTAGCAATAGTTAAATATTTGCAGATTTTCAGCCCTATTTTCTCTTGATTCCACATCTGGATTTGATTGAGGTTTTATTTCATTTGTGTTTTCCCTGGCTTCATTTCCTGTTGCCAAAGGGTCTGTTGAGAGAGATATGCTGCAATGTTTTGGCAAAGATTACAGGAATCTAGGCAAAGAAATAAAGAAAGGAAACAGTTGTGTGTTTCTATGCGGGCAAAACATTTTAACAGATGTGTAATGTGCGTATTTCGATGAATGAGCTGATGCTGTATAAAACAGAATACAAAACACTGGAGAATACAAATGAAAAACACAATGTTAGGTACGGTCATGTTGGAAAATGGAGATGGACAGCGCTGACTTGGCTGATTGTCAAGGTGAGGTTTTATTTTTTAAATAGGCCACAGATTGAAGGGTTAATGTGTTTCCGAGTGAACCCATAGAGAACCGACTGAGGACACTATTACCTCTGAGAAAGAGAGGAAGAAAGAAGTGACGGGAAGGCTGAGGGAGAAGGGATGGTGTGAGCAGGGAGGAGGAGAATAGAGGAGCGGGGTTAATGAAGGAGGTGCAGTACGCAGGAAGTGATGGAAGGGGTCATGAGGGATTGATAAGAGGAGGTAGTGAGATGTCCTCCTCAAGGTGAATGAGTGACAGCAGGGTAGAGAATTACAGCAGCTGCTACGTCACTAAATCAACGGTGGCCAAGGCGGGGTCACTTTACACCACACATACACGCTAAGTGATATGAAAGCCATGCAAACAAGTGACAACATATCATATCTACATTGCTGTGTTCTAACGTGGGCCGCTCGTCGCTTGTTTATACCGCAACTCTTTCTGCTGTTTGTTGTCTATTCTCTTCAACAAAAGGTGTTGCGTAATCCCTTATGTTAACATATGGCACCATGGACTGAGGAAGAGAGTGAAGAGGATGAAAGTGGTTTAACACCAGGGTTGAAGTGACAGTTGTTCTGTGTGTGTGTTTGCGTTACTTGGAACTTTGAGCATGAATGAGATTATGCTGTATAGAATAGAAGACATTGCAGAATACAAATGAAAAACAGATGACGTTACGTACTGTCACGTTGGAAGACAGGGATGGACTGAAGGCAAAGATTGACAGCTGGGATAAATTGGATGTCGGAAAATAGTGATGGGATTTCATTATGACATCACTACATTGCCGGAATAATAATTAAGGGTCAAACTGAGGGACTGCAAATCAGAACTTCCAAATTGGTATTTGACTGACACCCCAAGATGGCTGCCACAAAATGGGTTTGGTCCAAGGGCTTTAGAAGGTCAGCAAAAAAAAGAAGAAGCAGGGAATGATTGTGATTGATTGATTGACGGAGACGGGATCACAGTGGGACCTGGATTGTTTTTAGATCAAAAGATTTCAAATGTAGAGCTCTGCTCAGGAGTGTTTCTGTAAAACACTGTCTGCATGCCAGAGATGGTTAAGTTTCACATCAGTGACCAAACCCTGATTTTTTTGTTTTGTTTGTTTATTTGTTTTGCATTATTTTTAACCTTTAAGCCCTTGTTTGGCCTGTGAGATGTAAAATGCCATGTTGCAATAAAGGGCTGGGACATCATTTCACTTTCACTTCTACTCGTTCTGTTTTTTTTTTTTACATTTGAAATGTCTCATTGCCTCAACTGCATCAGATTTACCAGACTTTATAGCAAAAGAAAAAGAAGGTGACCCACTAATTACAACAGCAAATACCCCAAGGGTGAAGCAACACAACTAAAAATACAGACTAGCATTGAACTCAACATTATACTTACTCATATAACTAAAGACAATCAAGTATTCAAAATCATTTTTGTTGCCTGTTTAATGAAGCTAACCTGAAGCGCCAGATGGTTTGTCACACAGAACCATCTGAGAAGCCGTCACTGGAAACTGTTTGGCAAAGGGCAGCCACTTTTAAAAAATACTTGGCAGGTGATTGGATGAATCATCTGTCTGTCAAACTCTTGCTGCAGCCAGTCGGGAGCAGAGCGAAAACATCTTGTCCATCGAGAAAAGCCTTAAGCTCTGTTATTTGCTTCTCTTTCAGTGAAGAAATGCTCTTGAGTTCTTATATAACCGATGCTGTTGCAGCATCTAACTTCTTTAGGAGCTGCCATTGTTGTTATAAACAAACAGTTACCTCTCCATAAAACCACCTCATAGCTGCCAGTAGCTCCTCACAGGACACTGATTTGTCCAAATGACACAAATGACTTAAAGCCTGACAGGATCGGTTCTCGCATGATCTCGTGATGTCGTGAGAATATAGCTGCCGTGCAAGGTAGTGACGAAGCAGGATTACTTTTTAGGACAATTTTGCTAAAAAAAAACAACCAACCCAACAACGACAACAAATTAGAATAATCTACGCCAGTGGTTCCCAACTGGTCTAGCCACAGGGTCCAGATTTCTCCTCAGTCATTAGTTCAAGGTCCACACAGTTCATTATAATTAGGGTAATGCTTATGTTTGGCCATGTCATCTAGCTAGTTTGCTGTCTCAACTAGCTGTCCTTAGTCACTGACTCTACAGCAGGGAACAGCATTTCAAAATAAAAGCTCTGTGTCGGAAATTCACCATTCTTGTTTTATACAAACTTGACACGTTCACGTCACTTGCGGTCCAGTCAGAACGGAACCGAGACCCACTTTTGGACTGCGACCCACCAGTTGGGAACCACTGAACCATTAGGCCTTCTCGGCAAAGCAGATAAAAAACAGATAACTTGCTTTATGAAATCGGTTCCTGGGGTAAGTCACAGTACCAAAGAGGACGTCCCAGTCTTGTTTCATTTTTGGCTTCCAAATAAGTCACCTGTTGTTAGCTATCAGCACCTGCGAGCTTTCACCTAATTTTATACCCACTTTAAAAACTTCTGGGATCAGATCAGTTATTCAAAATAAAAATACTGTACATTCATTCATTCATTTTCCGTAACTGCTTATCCTGTTGGGGGGCTGGAGCCTATCCCAGCTGACGTTGAGCAAGAGGCAGGCTACACCCTGGACAGGTCACCAGACTATCACAGGGCTGACACATAGAGACAGACAACCATTCACACTCACATTCACACCTACGATCAATTTCGAGTCACCAATTAACCTGCATGTCTTTGGACTGTGGGAGGAAGCTGGAGTACCCAGAGAAAACCCCAGGGTTCGAACCTGCCACCCTGGCATTGAGCCAGGAGCCCCCTTGCTGTGAGACTACAATGCTAACCACTGCACCACTGTGCTGCCAGAATACTGTTAAGATATTTGCTATTAGATTGATGACATGCTTTGGGAACAGATGTGTTTTACATAAGGGTTAATGGTTCTAATTTATAACCATTTCTAACTGCTTATAATATGAAGTGTGTATAATCTACAGCTGTGGTCTTCAGCCAAACCCACACCATGATACATTTTGTATTCTCATGCTATCCAAAGCAAAAAGATAATTCTGCATATTCTTGTCTGACATTTTATTAACTGACATTTCAAGACAATGCTACTTACATTTCAGCACGGTGGTCTTAAAGCATTATGTCAAAATGTTACCAGTGAAATGCCACATAAATGACAAGATGGTGTCGGATTTTGCTCTTTTTGACTTGTGTCTTTTTCAGTATTTCTTGATGGAATATTTTGTTGTAAGATTTTCCATATTTGACATGTTCCTCACTAATGTGCAATCCTTAAAAGCAAACTCATTTTTCATTATGTCATGTAGTTGTATGTTGGATTTAGTGTGTGATAAACTGACGCAAGATTGGCCTTACTGAGGATATTGTGACGAATGATGCTTTGGTGGAAGTTACTTGTGAAGAGGATCAGTTATCTGTGAGGCAGATAACAGATCTGTTTTTCCTAACGTCTTGAATGGACAACAAATATTGTGAGTTTTAGAGCAAAAAGTATAAATTCCCCTCAAAAAGAAATAAATGTTAAAGTAAATCATTAAAAGAGCAGATGCAGCTTTATTTGAGGATCATTCTGCCACTGAAAAACATTTCTGCATTAGGTTTCGGGGTGTAGAACGGACTTAAATATCAGCAGAATGTGAAATGTCATAATTAGATATCGCTCACCGAAGGATTGCACTGACATAAAGTTCGTCACATATGCCCCTCGGTCTTGTTTTCCTGCCGTGTGACTCAACTGTGCTGAGTTTCAAAACAACTGTAAGTGAGGAGGGAAATATTTGGGATGTGGGGGCACTATTGGGCGCTACAACAAAATCAGGGAGTGTATGAGCAAAAGCACAGATCACCACTGCACCACTACGTCACTACCAGTAATACTACAGTCTCACACACACACACACACACACACACACACACACACACACGTGATCTGTAGCTGTAACAAATATTTTTTTTGTACTTCAAGACCCTTAAGTTTTTCGGTTTGTATTTCCATTCCCTTTTATTCATTTTCCCTCAAAAATGGCACCATACGGAGTCCATGCATGAGGAGTCATTTAGACAGTCACTCATCCAGCTCAGCAACTCCATGTCCAAGTTTAGATTGGCCAATGGTTGGATGTTATTGACCTTGATGCCCTCAGCAAAGCAACAAGTAAACATCGCCTGTGATATTGCCATACGTTTAAGTCTTTAGGTGTGGATGGAGAAGGATGAGACATGAGAGCTTAAGCAGAGGCAACAGAACAGCAGATGTTTGTAAGGAGTAATAATAATTAAAAAATTAAATTAAATTTAAATTAAAATTATTCGATTTAGTGTGACAGCTGTGAACCACCCACCCAGAGCAGCACAGGAAATACTGAAACAAAGGGAGCAAAAGGTGCAACAGAGGACTGTGTAGAGGGCATAGAAACAAGTTTGTCTAGACAATTAGAGGGGTGCACCCAATCACAAGCTGGCATGGCAGCCTAATACAGAGGATAGAAGTCCAGTGTTGTGCTGTAATGTGGAGTGGAAGAGTGAGGAATGACATGGCAGCTGAAGGCATATGGAAGTATAACTCACCGAGCAGCAGTGCAACTGCCAGACCAGCATGAAGTAGATCCCCTGATCTCAGCCGACTAGAGACACTCGAACCGGTGCTGTCCACTGACGCCATGACACCACCTGTCTGTCTGTCTGTCTATGTGTATGTACAGAATGTGTGTCCTTATCAGTCTGTCCCCGTCTGCCAGTCTGGTCAGCCTGAGCTGTGTCCAATCTATGCAAATATATTTGTGTCTGTGTGTTTGTCTTATGTGTCTCTGGAGCAAGGTGGGACACTGAGCTGTGCAACTGAAGTCCTGCTCTCAGTCCCTCCCTCTTCTCTCCTCCTCCGCACTCTGTCCCAGGAATGAACAGAGGGAGGAAGCGCAAAGAGAGGAGGAGAAATTCCTTCAGGGAGTTCTCTCCCAACCAGTTGTTCCCTGCGCTGCACTCCAGCAGGCCAGAAAAAAGCAAGAGGAAAAGACAAAACTGAAGAATGCAGCAGTTGAAATGAAGAGTGCGGGCTCTCTTGTCTCTCTCTCTCCCTCCCTTCCCCGTCCTCTGTCGCTGTCTCTTGCAGACTCAGTGGTGATTATCCAGCAAAGGAGAGTGTGTGGCGAAAGGCAGAGAGGAGAAGCGAGGCAGAGCGGTAGCGGCGTAGCAGTGTTGTGTCAGACAGCTCCACTGCTCCAGCAGCAGCAGCAGCAGCAGCGGCAGCAGCAGCCAGGGAAGCAGGCTGGCTGACAAACCCCACAGGGGGAGACATAGGCTGGAGGGGGGGAGGAGAGCACACGAGAGGCACGGAGGGATGCTGGAGCAGAGCCAGCAGCCAGGCAGAAAAGCAGAAAGCGTGTGTCTCCCCAGCCAGCACAGGGAGGAATGAGCGAGAGAGGTACTGCAGAGGTAGAGGCAAGGAGAGAGTGTGTGTGTGTGAGAGAGAGAGAGAAGGAGGGGATAGAGTGAAATGGCGAGGGGGAGGCAGGGGGCGATAACTGCTGCCACACACACACACACACACACACACACACACACACATGCACCCAGCGCAGTAAGGCTGAGTCAGCCTTACTCAAGAGGGTCTCTGAGTCGGACGCGGACTGGGTGCTTCACCCATACCACATACCCGTGTCTTCTCTGCATCCTTTACTCCTGTCTCCGCTTTCATGTGTCTCACATTTCATGCTCTTACTACACCTCTCTGATCTGGTCCACTGGCAAGTTTTCTACCAAATGACTCATGTCTTATCTCTATGTTTCCCTCTTCAGTTCCTTGGTAGGACTACAGATTTGGACAGGCTGGTTTTGAATTAAAAAATTACTGAGTTTAAATCTTTTGGTACAATTTAATTTGATTTATTTAGTACAGGGGTGTCAAACTCATTTTAGTTCATGTTCCACATGCAGCCCAATTTGATCTCAGATGGGCCGGACCAATAAAACCATTGCACAATAACCTCTAAGTACCATTAGCTCCAACATTTTTCCTCTTTGGTGTATAGAATTACAAGTACATTCTGCAGACGTTCATCCTTTTACAAAACACATGAACAGCCTGAGATGTCTCAAGAAAAATAAGTGCAATTTCAACAGTATGTCTCCACACTCAGTCAGTCTACTTCTCACTGTCATTACATGTGCATTTATCCATACATTTCCTGATGCAGATCCTTTTGAACTGAAGCTGCTGGTTGACAATATTTTGCACAATGTTCAATATCTTGAAACATGGTCACAGTAAATATTCATTGTTTTATCAGAGAACTGTATCCTGGTCAGGGTGGAAAAGCCACAGAGGCAGAATTTTACATTGTTTAACTTGCTCCTGAAACTTGGCACCTCTTAGTCTAGACAATTTAGGGGGCGGGATTGGACCCTTTGGCAAGCCGGCTCTGGCCCACTGGCCGTATGTTTGACAGCCCTTGTTTAGTAGGTGCTGTTCTAAGGCATGACATCGGCTGTGTATCGGACACACAAGCACAGGACTGTGTATCTCAACACATTTTGACATTGTACTTTGCATGACACAAGACTCTTTGTAGGTGCTTTGCTTTGTACATTTGACTACAAACCAACAACTGCCAAAAAACTGTGCAGATTTAAGCCAAAGCCGGCACAAGCCCCAGACAACATCCTTCAAGATCTGTGGACCAGAGCTCAGCCTCCATTGTCTGTTCATACAACTTTTACAATCCAGAAGGCCTCGGTACCCTTTGCTCAAGACTAGTGGCATTTACGTATGTCCTGCGGCCTTCAATCAGATTGTCACAAACTATCTTCAGAGAGTGGTCTTAGTTTACATGACCTTCAATCTCCTGCCAGGCACACAGGGGCAGTAACGTGTCATTCACACCGTGTTACGAAACATGGAACCACCCAGACTTTACACAATCATAGCGTACCTTTCATCAATCACAGCTCAGCCTTCAACACAACACGGTGGCAGTGAAGGATCGCCAAAGTCCACAACTTTAATGTGCAGTCTGACCTCATTTACAGGATTCATGACTTCCTCACCCATCGAGTGACACATTAAACGTGTCATCACCAACATCAGAGTTCCACAGGGCCACGTCCAAGGCCCATTTCTCTATGACTAATACAACTTCCAATTTCTCTCAGTGGTGTAAGTGCAGGGACAATCCAGTCACCTTTACTGGGATACCTGCTAAAAGGTGGAAGAGTACAAATACTTGGATGAACTGACTTTTGATCAGCATGCTATAGATGTGCACAGGCATGCCAAAGGAGACTGTTCATCATCTGTTAAATGCTAGCACTCAATGTACAACCCCGCCACCACCACCTACTGTACTGTAGAGCATAATTGACCCCTTGGTCCATCCACATATCACAGAAAATTATTCATACATCCGATTAGTCATACACAAAGTCACCACGATCACCTCGGACTCAGCACACCCACTACACCGCCACTTTGTCCTGCTTGTCTGGCTGCAGGGACAGAATGACGAGATGCTGGGACATTTAACAAAATCCTTTTCCCATTGCTGATACAAGCCCCCACGAGCTGTGTTGATGCTTGAATCCTCTCCTAGCTCGCCTCTAAACATACATTGTATCTGTGCATACATTTGTGCCACCGCCACTGAGAACTGATGTTACCTCTGTGGAATTCGTGCCAAAGTATCAATGGTGTTATACATTTTTTTCTTCAAAGGAAAAACAACACGGTTTCTTCTTACTACGACACCTAATTGCCTCTCCAAATTGAGACAACACATTCCTGTGATGACTTGGCATTACACAACACAGTTTTATGATTTCTGTGATGTCTTGGCACCACAGATATGTGTGATGTTTTGGCATCATTTCCTGCTCCCTGGAGTTATGGCACATTGTGGGCTGTAGCGTATCCTGTGATTATCTCATAGCTGGAGTCTTTTCTTACAATAAAATGATCATTTGAGTTATTGAGTTACAAATACATTTAATGTTTGGCATATTTTAGAGTAATACAAAGGGAAAAATGTGAGTGGTAATGAAAAATATGTATGTGCCGGTTTTTATTACTTTTACCCTTCTCTGCTTCTGCTGTCCATTTCTCATTTGCTGCATTTTTCCTTAACTATCAGCGCTGACGTGATGGATGCTTGACCTCCCCGACTCTCACACATACGCACATGCTCGCACACACATCCACATGTTGTCAGGTGATCTGTCTCTTGGCATTTGATGTCCTTTCCAGGTTCAAGTGTGTGTGTGTGTGTGTGGGGCGGGGGGCAGTGATAGATGATCGAGATACATACCTTAATGTAGCGAGCTACATGCAGATAAATATGTCGATACAGGTAAATACACAAATACACGTGTACTGCGTATTAAGAGAGGGGGAACAATGCAAACATGCATCTTTGCATATGCACACCAATACATATAGTCACATGTTAGCACACACACACCTGCCTCTGGACAGGGTGACCTTGGATGCTGTGTATAGAAGGAAGGCGGAGCAAAAGAGGACATTACACTGATGAGAGTGTGAGGGATCAGGAGGGGTGAGAGGAAAGGGAAGTTCAAGGGGAGGAAAGACAGGATGGGATGGGTGCAGGAGGAAAGAAGGGAAGAGCGGTCAGGGGAGAAGGTTCGGGGTGGGGGTGCGACAGGAGTGAGGGGAGGAGAGATGACAGGAGGCAAAGGGAGGGAGGGAGGGAGGGAGCGGAGGATCTGTTTCTGGGACGGCCAAGGCAGCAAAATGCTGCAGTGAAGCCACACAGCTGAGCCGGTCTGAACACAGCTACTGAGACACACTGAGCTCTCTGCCCCCTTCTTCTTCTCTCCCTCTCTCCATACCTTCATCTTCTCCCACCCACCACTTTCACCTCCCACTCTGATTAACCTTCCTCTCACCCCTCACTTCGACCTGCTCCATCCCCCCCTCCCCCTCCCCCTTTCCTCTCCCTCCCTCTCTCTTTCTCTCTTTGCACCAGCCGGTGAGTGAGCAGATTTCAGAAAGCATCCTGAGTGGAGGAGGACAAGTGGGGTGGGCCTCTCTCTACCTCTGCTTTTCATCTGTCCTTCCTCTTTTTCTTTACCTTTTCCTCATCTTTTTCCTCATCAATTTCTCCCATCTTTTTTGTTGCTTTTTAAATATTGCCGTGTGCTTGTGACTCTTTTTCCTCTGTTCATGTCTTTCCGTCCCTTTCCTCTCTTTTTCCCCTGTCTGTTTTGTCCTCGCCGTCTGTGATCCTGTTTTTATGTCTGTCCGTCCATCCGTCTGTCGGTGGGAAACAGGGACCATCACAAGGTGAGTCCCGTCTAAAGTTAAGAGTAGGTCTGCAGTACATACCTGTGCAGAACATGCAGCCGGCCTCTTGGTGGAGATTTTGTGTTGGAGGCTTGCAGCCTCACAGTTTGTCGTGCAGCCTTATATGGTCTCATGGAGTTAGACGGTAGTTTGAAACTGGCTGTGATTTGCTTGATGTCGGCAAGACGGTGGCTTTGAGTGGAAAATGTTTAAGCACAAGACTGCTAAAAAAAGACTGCAAGGTCTGTGCACTGGAGTGTGTGTGTGAGTGTGTGTGTGTGTGCAGAGAAACTGCAATTGCAATGTTTAAATACACCTATTTGTTATCTTTCATGTTGCCTCTGTATCCTATTACTACTTGCTGTTTCACTGGCTTTATACAACCACAAGAAAGTTTCATATAATGTTCTAATCTGGTGCAATATTTTGTATTTAAATTAATGACATGTGTCATAGTCCCATTGCGGCCATTATTGAGTGCACACTTTGTAATTTAATTATTTGCTTTTTTGTTTATTAATTACTTTTAGGGCTGTTTCTTGAGTATGATTTTTAATAGGATGAAAACTCTAAACCATAATAAAACTATCATTCAAGTTCTTAAAAAAAATAGATAAGTTACATTTATTTTTTCAGTCTGTACAGTGGCCTATTTCACTATAGAACTTATGTTGATTTAAGTGACACACATAATCTGTAAAGATGATTATCGATTTAATATTTCTAATGCTATGTTCGGACAACGGCACAGAAAAAAAAAGACGAATGCAGGGTCATCTGGAAGAAAGTTGAACCAGGCTCAACTGTTACCGCAACGTATTGCCCCAGCGTTACTACATCGGACAATTAAATCAATGCAAACGCACAGCTAGCAGATTGCCTTGTAATGCAAATTACTTTGCGACTGCTGCAATAAATGATAAACTACGGTGACCTTAATATCTTTTCCAGATTTGTAAGATCCTGTTTTGTAGTATTATAAACAGGGTTGCACTGTTTTGCGTGCAGAGATGTTTTTGGCTAAGGCTATAGTTCAGAACCCAAGTGAATCCTGTTTGTCTGCAATAGCTGAAAATACATACTCTACATTCACAAAGTCACCTCTGGCTGATTCTCAGTGGAGCAGCTCCAGGTCGTCCTCTCTGATGGAATCAGAGTACTGCTTGCTTTCGTAGGTTGGAGACTTGTACTGCTCACATACATACATACATAGCTGTCGCATTGTCAAAGATAAAGCACGTGTCCGTACTGTAGAGCAGTCACAGCTCTGATTCTCTATCACAAGTTACACAAGCGATATTGCTGTTTAGTATAGCCGCTGTCGACAAAGGCTGGACTGATGCATCAGAGGACATTTTGTAAAGGTAAATGAAATACTGTGGGAGGTGAAAGTTATGAGGGGACTTGTCACCTCAAAGCACGACTTGACTGTCCAGATGGGCCCTTGCAAAGGGCTCTGACCTTTGTGTGTGGATTTGCATGTGTCCTTGTCCGTCTGCAGATATGTGCCGGCCCTGTGATACACTGGTGGTGTTTCAGTCAAGAGAGACTTTATTTTAAGAGTGAGCAAATAAATGTATTGACATGTTGCACAATAAGGTTTAGAAATGTGATTGTGACGTCATTATTTTAGTGGAGGTTAGCTATGAGTACAACAAAATTCCCCCCAGATGGAGTGTAGACACTGGTGGTGGTGAAGAGATGAAGAGAGTTGGTTGAAGGTCTGCTTAGAAGAAATGTGGAGCAGGGCGCTTCTGATGAGCAGAGTGGACGGAACCCTTGGCGCTGGATGTGATGCAAAGTAGAGGTGAATAAGGTGGAGGAGGGTCGCAATCGATTTTGCGCTGAAATGACATCTCTGGCACCGGCACAGAAAGGAGCAGTTTTGAAGTTTGCCAGCAGTGACATAATTGGCTCGGGTACATGTGAATGACGGAGAGCATCAGTCTTCCTGAATGAACTTCTGCTGTACTTCGTACTGTGGTGTTCCCTGTCACTTGACGAATGCGACCTGGGTTCCAGCCCCGGGCCAACTCTGAGCGAGATCAGACGGCATAGCTAACAGATGGGTGGACCAAAAAAGAAAGCACAGAAAAACGCCGGCATTTTCCTAAATCATCTTTATTTAAAATACATAATGTAATGACAGCTGCTTGATAACAGGCAGCACAGTGCAAGCATTAGTTTGGTGTTCACTATCATTTCAAAGTGATACAAGAGCAACTACTCAGGGCAAACTCATAGCCAGAGATGGTAAACAGTGATGCACAATGATGAATCTGCCTAGTACATGACACAGTATTCATGTTTTTATTTGTTCCATTGTTTCTGAGAAATACAGTATATACAATATACATTATGTATCTGACTTCATATTGCAGACAAAACCTTCCTGCACTAAATCCGCCCAAATGTTAACCTGACATCACCACATGGGTCAACGTTAACATACACGATCACACACAGACAGCGGCGTCCCAGGAAAGGTTTATGTATTTTGCCTACTTTAAAAAAAAAACAAAAAAAACAAATCACCATTTTATTGTTGTTCTTTACAGCTTGTTTGTGTTTAATGACCGTATTGATATTTGAGGAAATCACACATTACATATAATGTTGGAAAATAGTATCACAAATGATAAAAACAAACAAAAAAGTAGAGTAATAGGCCTAAACCTAGATCTGCGTTTTTTTTAAAAACATTGTCTGAAACCAGGACTGGCCGAGTCACCAGATTTGGAAGCACTCTCCAACACCTGGATGACACAGCGAGCCAGTTTAAGACACGAGAGGTATCATAGAGACATCACTCTACGACAGCCTGTCATCACAACATAGTTAAAACATAAGACATTCAGAGAGTACCAAAGCTCACATGCTGCAACATGGACATTTAACAGTGATTTTTATCAAGATAATATATATTTTTTTTAACATTAAAGTGCTCCAACCAAATAAATGATCAACTAAACACACTACCGATACATTTCCCATTTAACCATACAATCATCATGCCATGTTTCTATTACAACAGCTCCACATTCTGATATATACCATCTTATTAAAGTGAGCTTTATATATATATTTTCTCGTTTCCATTATAGTCACATGCTCTCCACTATGATTATATTAGAAGTGGTTAAAATATGTGAATGTGCAAAACAATATCTACAGTTTTAAACACCACTGTTGAGGTAAAGGCATTACTTTGCAGACGGAGCTAGGATGTACGTTTTTAAACTTTTGAAACTTTATTATATATTTATCTGCTTTAAAATAAACACTACATTGTGTTTGTATTGAGGTGCAATGGCTCAGTTTAAAGTTGTTCTTTCTTTCAAAATCTCTATAAAACAGGGCTCCAGTTGGAGTTAGAATAACAAGACATAGATTATTTGTACTACGGAAGCTTTTTTTTCTTCATGACATGACATATTAAAGTTGTTTCTTGATATTGTACAGGAGGCAGACTAAACTCCCCGATGTGCAACCGAATACCTCTGAGACTTTATAAATTAAAGATGCAAGCAAAATATATATGCGTGTATCAAAATGAAATCTAAATAAAATGCAGGTGTTATAATATTTGATAAATGGTGCCACCTGATTACGACATAGAGTGGAAACTTAAACATGCTTTGACTGACACTTTGTTTTGGTTTAGTGGTAAACTTCAAAGAGCAGAACCTAGTTTCTTACTTTTTTATATTAGTTTTCTTTTTGATATGCTAGGGCTGCCCCCGACTAAGAATTTTCCTAGTCCACCAATAGTTGTCATTTGGGCCATAAGTCAACTAACCCTAACCCTAACTCTAACCCCCTAACCCTAGTCTGCATGTTTACGATCTTAATGTAATTATTAAATGATATATTTTGGGCGGGGCAACACAATGGTTTGAGTTGAAGGTGTGAGAAAGAATAGTATCAGTAACATTGTTAACACTGTGCTACATTACAGAGAAATACAAAACCGTACTAATGAGCCTTCATTAATATAGGCCTATATTTTATCTACAAGTGCACGTCACACACTGAGCGAGCCGCCTGTTAATGACGCTGTTGGCAAAGCAGTAATGATTGTGCTAAGTGGCTAATGGGCATGTAGCTACTTCCATGTTTCAGATGATACGTCATGTTTGTAGTCGACCAATGAAGATGAGTTTACATATCACCTTGGGTTCGTCCTTCACCTTCTCAAAATGATCCCACACTTTGGATTTCCTGCCCGACATGTTATTAACTAACCTGTGGAATAACGTGACTTATTAATTAACGTGACTCCTGTCTGACTGCTGAGCGTGGCCACTTCCTGAGTCTGTCCTTTCAAATTAAATTCCGCCAATTTTGACAAGGTGCAGCTCCTAATTGAGTTTCGTGCTTTTTTTTTTCTGCAACTAAGCGACCAATGAAATGTTGCTGACTAACAACCTTTCTGTTCGACTAACGTTTGGTCGACTATTCGGGGGCAGCCCTATGATATGCACTGTTTGACATGTACTCTTGGCAGTACAGTACTCTAGTAGAAAAGACTCCTGACTCCTGCAGTCTTTTCTACAAATTCTGTTCCTCTCTTACCTCTCCTACAGCCCTGTCTGAAAGTAGATGTGCGAAGTATTCCTTCGTTTGGAGTTTAGTCCTCTGAACATGCTTCCAGTTGCTAAAATAACAAATTCTACATGTTTTTGTTAGTAGGCTCTTATCTGTCAGTTTTGAATATAAGCATCATATATTTCAATTTGGTTCATTTGGTATAATTCCCTGTATTACTGTCTGTTAATGGCACTCAACTCTGTGAGTAATATGGGTCATGCTCAGGATTACTTCAACTGTGTCTGTTTGGGCAACCTTTATTAATTCTTACCCTAGTTATTACTAACAGTTGGCACCAGCATGAACTGTGGGTGCAGTGTGAGGTTCTTACTATGATTCGTCTCTGATATGTTTTTGACTTTGACAAAAAGGCTGTCATGAAGTCAACAATAATTCATTCCACTCTGTCTCAAACAACACACTTCTCACCCAGCGCTAGCTTTATTTGTATTGTAGGGAAGAATTCTGCGAGGGAAGCTCAGCACTGTCACACTGACACTGACAATTTTCCCCATGCAGTGTGTGCAAATAATTGCACAGTGTATTGCAGTCACAGATATTGTACGGTCTAAAACCAAGACTCAATTTTAACCCTTCAAATAACAGACTGAACTGAAATGTGTGCCTGCTGTATTCAGGCACAGTAACATATCATTCCTCTAGGCAAGGCCGAGATGGATGCTGAGAAGTTTCTGTCATAGGGGTGGACGGTATAACCAGTGACATACAATAGAAATATAAAGATTTAAATATGCTATAAAGTACTCTAAAAACACCACTACAACTCGCTGCAAATTAATCAGTGTAGTTGTGCATTTTTGGGGGCTCAGCTCAAACCCTTAAAAAGTTTGTTTAACCATTTAAAGCAGATATATGCACTATTTTTCAAACCATCTGAGAGAACGCCATCCTAAAAGAATGATCAAAATCAATACATGATAGTTACTGCAAAAATAAATCAGCCTGTACAGCCTACAACCTATTATGTATCTACTTGTTCTCCAGCTGCCTTCATCATTCTGAAACCATAACAGAACAAATGTTGAGGATGACTAATCTGGGCTACTCTAATTGCAAATCAAGGATCCGCAACAATGCCAAGTAGATGTGGTCACTTAGCTCTGAATTGAATATAAGGCCAACAGAAGAACATCTACTCAATTGTATTTGATTTCTTTAGAGAGTAGCATGGTAGGATAGCACGGTAGCATATACAGCGATCAGCCAAAACATTAAAACCACTCCCAAATAAAGTGAACAACACTGATCATCTCGTTACATTCTCAAGTTCGGCAGGAAAATCTTGGGTCCTGGCATTCCTGTGGAATGACCAAGTACCCCCCCAGCTGGACAACGCACCATGCCACACATCACCTTCTGAAGTGTGGGATGGCACACTGTCCAATGCCATTGGGAGTGCTGCTCCCATGAGGAGAGGGGTACCTGGTCTGCAACGGTGTAAGGGTGTGTGTTATGTATCAAGTGGCGTCCACATGACTGCCCGGACCCAAGCTTTCCCAGCAGAACACTGAAGCGTAACAAGACGATCAATGTTTTGCACTTCACCCACCAGTGGTTATAATGTTGTAGCTGACTGGTATATTATTATCTGAAAGACACAAAGTTGAAGGCATTTTAAAAACTTAAAAGACTGAGGGCTTTTGAGAAAACATTCAGGGCTAAAATCACTCCCTGGTTCCCTATGACAAGTCAAAATGTACACTGTGAAAAAGGTCTACAGATTCTACTGACTATGCGGGGCAAGAAAAACCCAGACAGGTATGAGGAATGTTTAAGAATACTCTCTGGATTACACATACTCTAAGTGTGCATCTATTTTAAGACATGGTGCCCATACAGGCAGATGAGAGACAAGGCTTTAAAGAAGTACTTCACTGCTGGGAAGACGGTCTTTTCATAAAACGGGGTTGTCTATGCAGTAAGATGCATATACTTTTGAAGTCCGTGCTACATGAGCAGAGAAAACAGAGAAAAAGGGCTGTGGCATTTGCTTTTGATCAAGAGACAGAAAACGTTCAACTACCAGAATGCACTGCGTTGCACCAGAACACTAAACACTCCTGCTGGTGGACAATGTAATGAGAGTTTCCCTTCCGCAAGCAATATGGCGGCAGACTGGTAGCAAACATTCGTTTTTTAAACTTGGTTTATATTTGAACAGCACTGCCTAGTTTTACGGTTTGATCATCTAAGATCTGCTTGATCTCAAACTCTTTGTGTCCAAATGCAGAAGTACAATCTATAGTTGAGCGGCAGCCTTAAAGCTGGATCCGCCGAATGACACCTATACTTCATCCAGCATTTTCGCTGGGAGTTGAGCAGGGAGATCTGGGTGCTGGCAACGTAAAGGGAAGTTACTATTGATTAATATGATACAAAGCTGGTTGACAATCGTCAAAGTATTCCTTTAAGGCAATGTTGAAAGACACTGGATTCACAGTGTGTCAAACTAAATCTCAAAACTGAACTGCAGCTGCTGTTAACTACCCAAGTTATCACGATACAACAGATATACACACAATATTTGCTCTGCAGTGTGTAGCTTTTAACATCCATCAGGTATTAACTCTGCCTCTACAGCCACTGTTAACAATATTATTAGTTAATGAATAATAGATTCAGGCAATAAAATTAGATATTAAGATGTTGGGTTATTGTTACTGCTCCATCCTAAACTATACTGTGGTATACATTTTAGGTCATACCGCCCAGCCCTAGCCTGTCCTATAGCGTGCGTTGAAAATGCCTTTCCGTATGATGAGATAAGACTTCTGATGCTGACTTGTAGCTATGAATTAAGTACTATGTGTTCAGTAGTTAAGTTGCAGAAAAGTCCTCCCTGGCTCATTTCAAGGAAAGAGACACATCTCATACAGACATATAGAAATACGCACGCACACACAGACACATTCAGTATACACACACACACACACACACACACACACACACACACACACACACACACACACACACAGAAGCACACTTGTGTGCGGTGGCACACACACGCACATGCAGAAGGGATGGAAGTATCAGTGGACAATGATTCAAGCAGTGGTTACGACAGATCTTCAGGAAGGGGGTGTACATGTCTGAAAGAAAAGAGAGGAAGAGAGAGTGAATAATATTTTGACCTAAGCTCATAATGCCCTTGGTAGATGCTCCAATAAATAAGCCTCTCTCGAGGCAAAGTCAGCAGGTAGTGAGATCTGGGGCAAAGTACACATTAAGAAACATATACACTCACCGGCCACTTTATTAGGTACACCTGTTCAACTGCTCATTAATGTGAAAAGATCAGCCAATCACGTGGCAGCAACTCAATGCATTTAGGCATGTAGACATGATCAAGACGACCTGCTGAAGTTGAAACTGAGCATCAGAATGGGGAAGAAAGGTGATTTACGTGTCTTTGAACGTGGCATGGTTGTTGGTGCCAGACGGGCTGGTCTGACTATTTACTGGGATTTTCACACACAACCATCTCTAGGGTTTACAGAGGATGGTCCCAAAAAGAGAAAATATCCAGTGAGCAGCAGTTCTCTGGGTGAAAATGCCTTGTTGATGCCAGAGGTCAGAGGAGAATGGCCAGACTGGTTCAAGATGATAGAAAGGCAACAGTAACTCAAATAACCACTGGTTACAACCAAGGTCTGCAGAAGACCATCTCTGAACCAACAACACGTCCAACCTTGAAGCAGATGGGCTACAGCAGCAGAAGACCACACCAGGTGCCACTCCTGTCAGCTAACAACAGGAAACTGAGGCTACAGTTCACACAGGCTCACCAAAACTGGACAATAGAAGATTGGAAAAACGTTGCCTGGTCTGATGAGTCTGGATTTCTGCTGCCACATTCAGATGGTAGGGTCAGAATTTGGTGTAAACAACATGAAAGCATGGATCCATCCTGCCTTGTATCAACGGTTCAGGCTGCTGGTGGTGGTGTAATGGTGTGGGGGATATTTTCTTGGCACACTTTGGGCCCCTTAGTACCAACTGAGCATGGTTTAAACACCACAGCCTACCTGAGTATTGTTGCTGACCTTGTTCATCCCTCACCAGATCTCAATCCAATAGAGCACCTTTGGGATGTGGTGGAAAGGAAGTTTCACATCATGGATGTGCAGCCGACAAATCTGCAGCAACTGTGTGATGCTATCATGTCAATATGGACCAAAGTCTCTGAGGAATGTTTCCAGCACCTTGTTGAATCTATGCCACCAAGAATTAAGGCAGTTCTGAAGGCAAAAGGGGTCCAACCTGGTACTAGCACGGTGTACCTAGTAAAGTGGCCAGTGAGTGTACACTTGCACACATGCACACACATATTATATACACTTTTTCCAAACCACTTTTAAGCACACTGCACAACCTTAATCCTCTTTTGGCAGAGAGAGGACTTATGAGTTTATCTATTGATTAATAAGAACAGGCACTGAGGCTAAATGCAATTCATACTGTGGTATGTGACATGCAAAGATAGCAGTGTCACGGCAGTTTGGTTTGACTTTAGCAGGAAGTTTGATTCTAAAATGACTTGTATTTCATATTTTTCACCATACTGCCCAGGTTAAGTTCCACAGCAGACACGATGTTCATCACAGACAACAACAACAGTCTATATTGGATGACATGAGCAGGTATTTACCAGAGAAGGTGTACCAGAGGAGCTCCACAGGCCGCTGTTTCAATCACATGGCCCAGCTATGGTTGTCTATAGATATAAGTGAAGAGATGCCCAACAACAGGTTAGAGCTCAGTCAATAGAGAAAGAAGGTTTGAGGTCTGTAATCCAATAAGAGGAGACGAGGAGTTTTGGAAGCTAAAGTGCTGAACGCCATATGTCTGAGCTGTGTGTGTGGTTGTTTTTAGTACAAATAATATTTTGGGCAGAAACTGTTGAATATACCAAGACCTGGATAGATAACATTCTGTAAACTGGAATTAAAATGTTTTCATTACACTACATCCCAACATATAGTATTTCTGGGAATGTTTATGTGTGTGTTTAGATTTTGAGATATGTACTACTGACTAAAGAAAGTTAAGCACCATGGCTCGTGGTCTGGGCTGCTGAATTTAGTATGGTATACGTTTCCAAATTCAGTGGAATGTGATGTTTTCTAGTGGTATGCCGCTGATGACTGTTGGCACGGTGCTGCTGTTGTACTAGTATATGTCATTTAAGATGAAAAGACACCTAAATATGTATTTCGTACTGCCGTAGATTACACCGCTGACCACTGCTGCTGCTGTATGTCACATATCACAGTTTATAATAACCATGCAACAGTCACTGTTATGCTCATACTTTTATGGTAGCTAACAGCTAGCATAGCCTGCGGAAATGACAAAGGGTATGTTCTGAATCGCATACTTTTTCTTTTTACTTTTAATAGGTACTGCAGCTACCCTTAAAAAATACGTACTGTTGTATGCAGTATGCACACAGTTGGGACACACTACTTGCTTTTGTTGCGCCATTTTTTGAGTTCACCGGAAATGGCGATCAACCCTGAGAGCTCTGCTGTTGTTACTTTACAATGTATGTAGTTTAACCTTAAAGGAGAAGTCGGGTGTTTTGCACTTTGAGCCCTGTTTCTGGGTTGTTTATGATTTGGCTTTCCCCTGCCTGGCTTAACAGTGCTGCCTATGGCCATGTGTGAACCTGTCTGGCTTAACAGTGCTGCCTATGGCCATGTGTGAACCTGTCCGAAAACTGAAACTCACCGAGTGGTCAGTGGTGTTCGTTGATGTTCTGACATAAAAATTGTAGCAAACTGTGGTTTCCATCTGTGTTTTCGCTATTCATCCCGATTGTGGAACTATTTTTTCAGTTGCCTCATACCCGTGTGTAAACTTCCGCTTGATCGTTCGTTTGACCCTGAAACGTTATAAACTCCAGCCCACTTGATGGCGATAATGCTCCTTTATGTGGGTGTCGCCAACCGGCAGGAAACCATTGCAATGTAATGGGACACAGAAAAGAAGCAGAAGAAGAAGGTTGGCGTTGTGTTCAAAGGCATCATACTGCGAAAGTTGTTTACAAGCGAGTAATCCATTGTGCAGTTGTTTAAACTTATTACAAAACGTTTTCGTTCGTTCTTGTTCTTCCTCCATGAGCTCACACAGCACTGTTGAGCCGGCACTTTCGCTGAGCTAAAAGACTACAGTGACTACAACCTTGTCGTAAACAACCCCCTTTCCATTTCCGGTGGCAGATTACTACCAACGGACAGTGAGGCTTCTATAGAAAACCAATGGATTACATAAAATGTCAAATAAATCGTCACGACAACCACAGTTTGCTACGAATTTTATGTCAGAACATCAACGAACACCACTGACCACTCAGTGAGTTTCATGGCTTTGAAAACTAACGTTTTGGTTTTAGGACAGGTTCACACATGGCCATAGGCAGCACTGTTAAGCCAGGCAGGAGAAAGCCAAATTCTCTGAAAAGGAGCAATCGTCACAGTTTTGTTGTTAACCACTCTATTTCATCATAAACAACCCAGAAATGGGGCTCAAAGTGCAAAATACCAGACTTTTCCTTTAAAGTTCTTACTGCACAGATTTTGTTCACTTAAACAATTAATATTCCTATTATACTATTACTATGGTCATCAGTCGCTTGAATGCGTTATCATCCATCATTGTGACTTCAGTCAGTGTTAAAGCAATGTTTGCTGCTCAGTCGATGTGACATGTCGTATACTACGCAGAGGATTGTGGGTCAGAAAAGAAAGGAAACAATGCTGGCTTGTATACTGCAAAATCAGACCAGATGTGGTGGGACATCCTGGTATTTTTGGCACACTGCATTTGACATAATATGTATCGGGACATCCTAAATTTTTTTCTGGCATACTATATGGTATGGTAGTATGGGTATTGGAACACACAGAACTGTGCTAACTTGATTAACTGTATTAAATGCTGCTTGTGACACTTTGTTGAGTTTTTTTTCTTTTTTGTCAATTCTTTAATGTGAGAAGTGGTATCTGCCAGTGAGGCATCAGTGACGTGTCATTTGAGTGGCACATGCCAGTTGGGCATAGCATTGATACAGCAGTGGCATATCTTAGTAGTCTTACATCAGTGACGACAAATAATCAGCAGTAAACTCTGCTGGAGGAGAGAAGTATCTGCCTGAACTAAAACAACATGTTGTTTCTATCTAGCCAGCAGAGTAAAAGCTGCAACTAATAGGTGTATCACTGAAACAAGAGAAGCATACTGTTACTGCTACTTTTTAATCTTGGTGCTACTGGTAGTTTCTGCTGGAGGATAAAAGGATGTTATGGTGAGATTTCTTACTTGGTTCCCTCCTCCGCAACACCATCAGCCTCCAGTTTTCCCTCCTCCTCCATCTTCTCCTCTGAAATCAGTTCCTGTTTCCGGTGTCGACGAAGACATTTCACTACTACCATGGAAAGGATCAGCAGAGCTAACGCTCCACCCACTGAAGCCCCAATCGCAACTGCGATTGTTGAATCCCTCGGCGGGGGAACTGAGGGGAGGAGAGGGTTAAATAGTTTGTAGACAAAGGATGGAGACAAGTGCAATGCTGGCTAAAAGCTCTACTGGGCTGATTAAACAGAGTGGAAAGAAAGAAAGTGCTGCTGAGTTAGCCTGTGTCGTATATGTGTGTGTGTGAGTGTGTGTGCGTGGGTGCGAAAGAGATGCTGAGGGACTAAAATCAACCTCTTGTTGGTCATTAATAAGTAAAAAGCTGACTCATCACCAGTAGGTCCTCACACTCCAAGAAACACACACGCAGTCACACACACAGTGTCTTTTATGTGATTACTGTATGTTATTTATCCTTAACAGTGACAGAGAGAGCTCAATACGCTGCAAAACACAAGCACATTATATCTGTTACATCACTTTAGCAACACATACAGCATATTATATTTAGAAAAGTCGTTAATAAATCCAAACTCTGTCAATATGCTGATGCTGATACATGTTATACATGATACTGAAGGTCAATATTTGTTTATGACACTGATTAATGGTTTGTGCTTTTCCATAAATACTATTTTCATGCTCTTGCAGCTCTAAATAATATTTCTGAAAGCGAAATCAAGGCAACACTTGACACAATGAACACTTTCTTACAGTTGCATATACCCTTGAAAATACACCTGCGGATTTTAGTCTGGAAGCTGTGGATAATTTTGAAAGTTTGAGGGACATAGTTGTGAGCTAAAACCAAACTCAGGGTTAGGATTTATAGGCAACTGACCCTTTGCTAAGTCCCGCCCCCGAACTTAGACTGGCCAGTCATCATGTAGCATCGGGCTGGATCAGAACATGCTGTGCTCCATTGACTCTAATGCAGTCGTTTCAGATTTCCTTCATTTTCAGGCTGGTTTTGTGGATTTGGAGCTAAATAAATGTCATGTATTAATGATACTCGTTACCCGGAGAGGTTGGAAAACAATACACGTTTCTTCCCTGTTCCAAAACCAAAATCAGACCCTGAAAAGTGTAGGGTTAGCTAGCTAGCTACTGAAGATATAGCCTACTGAATGTATGCACAGATGAACATTGTTTGACTTCCCCCAGAGATCCCTGCCTGTCCGGCGGCGTAGGTCCGCATGCTGGCAGCGGCACGGGGATGAAGCCAAACAGCGTTCATCTGCACACACTGTGATGCCACACAGCTGGTTCAATATCAGCAAAGTTTCCCTTTATATTCATTGTCTTGTGTGGCGATCAGCAGTGATGTGGTGGTTCACTTTTATATAGAATTTTATATCTTCAGAAGGTAGGGTTGGTATCTTACGTTCGGTAACAACATTGAGCTGTATGACACCATGTCCCTGGATTCGGTCTGGGGGGTTTTTCACATAGCAGTTGTAAATGCCCTCATCCTCCAGCTGAACATCTGATAGGGTGATTGACAGGTCGTTTTTATCCAGGTTCCCAGCAAATGTGACCCTGTCTCCAAACCGTTCTGAACGCAGAGGCACCATTCCTTTTTTCTTATGGAATGTCATAAACTATGGAGAGAGAGATAGATAATGGGTTTAGACTTTTTATGATGTAGGGACCTTAGCTGTTAAGCATAGAGACGAGTCACCTTACCATCACTTCTGTATCATTAAGTGTTTCTTGGTAGGTCCAGTTCATGGCAAACTTTGTAGCATCCATCCTATAGCAGGAAGTAAATGTGCAGGGGATTTTGATGGTTGATCCATTCAGTGCATTAATGTTACTGGGCATGAGCACATCCATGCCTGAACAACCTGTGAATAAAAACAACACCAATGTTAATAACGCTAGCACCAACAGTAATAAAACATATAAAACATGTGGGCTGTGAGGATTAAAACAGAGTTGATACAGTTTTTTTCTTCACCCATTTGTGGTGCCCCAGATGAATTGGTGCTCTTAACATTTGACTATACTGCCTATGCCCAGGGCCAGCACTGCTAAATGTTTTACATGAAATTACAGATATCACAATCATTAGATTGTGTTAAGAAAGCCCCAGTTTCAAACACTTTCAGTATGGTACCTTTGGAACCTAAAGTAACCCTTCAGACATGGTACCCAGACCCTGTCACTCACTGCTCCGTCCAGCACTCTGCATTTCCTCCTTTATCACTCTGCACCTCGTTTATCGTCCACAGAATGAGGCTGCATGCCAACATTTTCAGAACAAAATAGAACAGGCTGAAGAGTCTTTCTCGATGGGATATCTAAAAATAGCAGGTTTGTGCATTTAGTCCTTCCAAGGCAAGCTCGGAGGTTTGGTGTTGCCACAGGAATGACGCTCCTCAACGCTTTTTTCCTCCGAGTGAGGATTGGGATGTATGTCGTTCACATAACCCAGTTGAAATTAATATATATAAACGCTTGAATGATCCACATTACAAAAAGTGTATGTCATATAAAAACTAAAGTAATGGCCAAAGTTGTCACAATGAAATTTAAGGTGTGTTGGTGGATTCACGTCGTCAGCTCATACATTGAGCAACATTACAAATTAATGTTCCACCTAAAAAGTCGCCGGCACTCGGCCTAGTGAATGAAGTTATTTTTTTCTCTGACTCCAGCTGCTACGAGAGGCTTTCACTTCATAGTTACAGTTTTAATAAACTCCGCTCAGCCCTGAGCAGAGTGACCGTCCGCTCTTGCTCAATCAACAGACTGCAGTGTTCACAGCTCCACCTTTTAGTACCAGATCTGTGTGCTAGGTACCCCAACAGAGGGGGGACCGAAAATGGGGACGGTATGGAACGGTTCCATTGGTAACATCCACAACTTTTCACAGTGGAAATGGAAAAAAATGCGTACAAAACTGAACTGTACCGTACTGCTCGGTGGAAACGGGGCTTAAATACAATTGTATAACGGAGCAGTGTGTAATATTTTGGGGGATTTAGTGGCATCTAGTGGTGAGGACTGCAGATTGCAACAAGCTGAAACTTCTGTCGCTTAGAATTTCTTCAGTTTTCATTGTTCAGGAGCCAAAGTATCAGCAGAGGTGAATCAAACCGCTAAATGCACTGAATAAACCGGTTTGTGTTACAAATCAGTGTCTCTCTACTGCTGTTTGGCATGTCTGAGACGGGCCACTAGCCAGGCACATGCTAGTCTCTATATACAGACTCTACTGTACATTCAGTGAATGTAGAGTCTGTAGGCAAACCCCGGAGATCTTGCCTCTGGAAGAAGAGCGGAAGAGCCCTGGTTTCCGGTTGTAGGCTGTTTGTAGTCCGCGTGATATTGACCAATCACGTTTGAGCCGGCTGCAGTTGTTGCCAGGTTAAACGGTCCGTGCGGTGAACTAACGATGCGGAACATAATTGGCATCACTGCAAACTCTGAATTCATCACAATGGTTCAGCATATTTACTTATATATAAACGGAAGTCGGAAACGGAAATTCGCCTCCTCCACCCAAATCAAACCGGAATGCCAAAAAAATCAGGGGTCTGCCCCCAGAGGCTGTATCACTGTCTGCTCGAAGTCAGACGCCGAATACAGCCGATGGGTTCCGAGAATGGGCACATGCTAATGTAATATCTGCACAAGTTGGTAACTTGTTCACACAAATCACCATTGCATTTGCGTTACCACCATGACTGATCAAGTTGCTAACCTGTTCCCTTCAGTCACTAACCTGCTTGCATAAGTCGCAATCTTGTTTCCTCAAGTCAGTGCCTTGTTTGCACAAGTTGATGACTTGCTCCCTCTAGTCGCTCACTTGTTCTCACAAGTTGGTAACTTGTTCACAAAAGTCACAAACTTGTTCCCTCAAGTCATGAACTTAGTCCTTCCTTATTTCTGATCAAGTTTAGGATGAGGCGACACCATTGTGTGGTGGTTAGCACCGTCACCCCACAGCAAGAGGGCTCCTGCTTCAATCCCAGGAGGGAGCCCTTCTGTGCGGAGTTTGCATGTTCTCCCCATGTCAGCATGGGTTTTCTCTGGGTACTCCAAATTCCTCCCACAGTCCAAAGACATGCAGGTTAATTGGTGACTCTAAATTGGCCGTAAGTGTGAATGTGAGTGTGAATGGTTGTCTGTCTCTATGTGTCAGCCCTGTCCAGGTGACAAAAGGTAACAAAAGGAAATACATTTGTACAATTTCTGCTTTAGGAAAATGTTACATTTTTCCAATGATGTTTGGGCTTTTTTGGGAAATATCTATACACTGACAGTAAATCTGGTACAAGTGGTTCAACTGAGGTGTCGAGTGAAAATGCTGAAGTTAAATCATCATGTACAGGTTTGTGATTACAGCCTAATTTATATGAACTGTGTGTAATCTCACAGCTGTGTGATGGCTACATACTGTAAACTAGCATATTTTAGGGCTCAGCGTTTAACCAAATATGCTATAAAACAATCAATCAATTTCAATCAATTTTATTTATAAAGCCCAATATCACAAATCAAAATTTGCCTCACAGGGCTTTACAGCATACGACATCCCTCTGTCCTTATGACCCTCGCAGCGGATAAGGAAAAACTNAAGTATATATTAGTATCTGGCAGTATACATGTGTGACAATAATCATATTTGTATAATAACAGTAGAAGTATGACTAATGACTAATGACGGCAGCAGCAGCAGGAGGCATCTGGCAGGACCACGGCAGCAGCACAACCACACACGTCACGCTGTCCAGGCACCGCTGCGATATGAGTTAAATATGAAAATAGAGACAATTTTCATAGAACTAAAAAGTGCAACTCCTCAGCAGTTTCATCTTGCCAGTGTGTAGTGAGGATGTGTTTTTCCATGTTAGGCCTACTGCTGACTCTTCTTCTGCACTCCATCTGCAGAGTGCCATCTTTCAGGCTGACAGTCATTTGATGTCAATTCCTCGACTCACAGAACAGATTTAAATGTGGGGAAAGTCCCGCAAAGTGACTGCAGATCAATCGATACGTCTGCTACATACTTAACAATTCCACTGAAGTCTGTGCAAAACACAGAAAGTGGTGTCTCACAGCATGTATGTTTAATCCATTTAAATCTACAGCATAAGCCTCCATATCATAGATGGATATGCATATTGCATTTTTCGAGCAATGTCTCTGTCTAGAGAATAAAAAAAACTGACTTCCACACAATTCTACTATTTGTGTTGACAGTTTCTGCATGGTTTCAGTTTTCTATCACCGCTGGAGAAGGTGTCATCCATGTGCAAACACAGGGATCTCAGCATTTAAATTGTTTTTTCACAATATTAAAATGTAGTGCTTTCACCGAGGTGAGACAGGCTCCATGTTTGGACTTGACTTTATGGATCATGCAATCATTTTTCTGTTTGTGCAGTTGTCTGGAAAGCAGTCGTTGTAGTTTCTCCCCAAACTCAAAGTGCTTCTGCTTTAAGAAAACAAATTATTTTAAAATCTTTGCAAAGATAATCTGATTATATTGGAGTCCAGTGAGGACAGGCGGGCTTTCTCCTTATCTAACTGATGAATTTGTTATTCTAACTCTTGCAGTGTTTTCACACTTGGTCCTTTTCAGCTCTCTAAATGGACTCAGAGCAGTGACTCAGCATTTCTTGCACATATGTGAACACTCAGACTCAGACCCCTCTTCAAGTCCGCAGTGCGGTTCGCTTAATCTAATCATTGTGAACACAAAGCACTCCAGATTCGCTTTGCTCTTTGCCACTGTATCTAGTCCACTAGATCGAGTGCTGTTGCACTGGGAGGCTTTAAATAACAGACAAAACCACGTCGGCCTGTAACGCTTGCAAGGATGCAGGACGAGGAGTAGTTTGGTCCACGGAAGATACTGCACGTCTCCAGATGTGGAATGTAGAATACATCAAATGGCAACAGTCTACAGCACAGAAACGCTAAGGTTTTCCTCCAGTTTTAAGTTCATCTGAAAGTGAAAGGCTTCAAAACCACACTGCAGTGCCACGTCAAAGTAAAAACAAAACTATGTCAATATATATTATATAAAGTGTGAACAGAGAGAGGACTGAGGCTTTTCTGTTGGTCCACTTGTTGGTGCACTTTAAGAGGACTGAGTTCGGTTTGTTTGAAAAGGACTATATGTGAAAACACCCTTAAAGCCTGGCCCAACTTAGTTTATCTCTTCGATCCATAAATGTAGAGCTTGACTGCAGGTAGTGATGGAATTGCATTAATCACCTTGCACATGGTTACGCTTTAATCGTGCCAAATAAAGTCAAACCCCATGTATGAAATAATATGGCTGATCAGTGTAGTGGAGGTCATGATAGATTTATTTTGGCATTCCTTCATTGTCAAGTCATCGTCTTTCATTCAAGTCAAGTCAGTTTATTGATATAGCACAATTAAAAACAACACGTTTTGACCCAAATTGCTTTCCAGTGGAGGCAGACAGGTTCGGTCCAAGTGCCCGTGATTAAAGAAAAGTCTTTGTTCAAGATGAAAAAGCAATATAACATTTTTACTGTTCATTTACGTTACCACCTCTGCAAGTCATGTCTGGGTGATGGATGTGTCGTAATGATGGATGTGTCATAATGTTAAAGAATAGCAGCACTCATGGCAGTCAAGATGTGATGTTTTAGTTATCACTGGTTTGACTTTGATGAAACTGGGAGATGATTTATTTTGGCAATGTGATCCGGCCTAATCACATGAGTAGAATTAAGTGGAATTAATATACAGCTTATGTATTGTGGGCATCGGATGTTTGAATGTATGTTCTGCTTGACTGGAGGGATATACCTAATTTATCGTTTGAAGTTTATTCGGAGTAATTACAATAACTGCAGCTGATGAGGTTATCAGGAGGGATGTCAGGATAGCATCTTCTATGGAATACTGAAAGACAACAAATGCCCCATGATCATAAGGCTTGCACAGAAGTGGCTAGAAACTATGTAAGATACGTGCTTCGACTGCTCCACTATGCCACTTTAGGGTGTATCTTGAATTTAACATTTGAAAATAAAAGCCAAAAGCATATAAAAAGTATTGTTTAGTCTCCTCAAGTTCTTCCCGTCCCTTCTAACATTACGTCTCAGCATGGCCTTACACTCCCCAGACAGAATCTGTGCCTCTCTCTCAGTATGTGTGTGTGTGTGTGTGTGTGTGTGTGTGTGTGATGGGACTCTGCACCATTCTCTCCTCTGCAGTCGGGTGTTTCTGGCTCCCTTCCCACTGCTGCTGCACCACTCCACAGGCCTGCCTCTCTGCACCACACACTCACACTCACACACACACATGCACTTTCTACATCTCCACCCATCGTCCGTATGTATAATTTACACACACACACACACACACGCACACACACTCACACGCAACACTTTCCATCCGCACAATTCACCACAGTCAGGTGTCTTGCAATGCAGTGCAGCACCTGCTTCTTGACACACACGCATGCACTCACACCCTCCTACAAGGTGTGCATTGTCAGCAGTGAGCCAAGCATGCTAGCTGTGCTATGTCAATGTCATCCCAGCACACTGACCTATCTGTGCACGGCTAACAGCCAACACATTCAAGCAGACACAGCTGTCACCGAAACACACGCGTAAGCACTGCGTACACGTATGTGCCTTTGCAACCCGTACACAGATACACAGCGTGAGAAACAGTTGGATACAGGCTGCTGCTGACTCAGCAGTCCCGTGGATAGTGAGAAAGAGAGGCAGATGCAGAGACGGAGAGAGACAGAGACTTGCTAACAGATGAAATACTGCAGTGAAGCAGCCTCATGCGACTCCTCCCTTCCTCTGCCCCTCCTTCCTTCCTCTCCCATCTTTGTCCACCTCTCTCGCCTTGCCGTTTTCCCTCCACGTCTCCCGTCTGACCCCTCTACTACCCTCAAAATCACAGTTTTGCTTTCTGTTTCCCACCATCTTCACTTTCCAGTACTCCCTGCATCTCTCTGTTACTCCCTCCCATTCGCCTCCATTGTTGCCTCCTCTCACAAGGTCAATGCAGAAAGAAAGGTAAAACGTAGGTGGGTCTGTTACATCATGTTTCCTGTGCACTCCCCATTCCTCTTATCTATGTGACCACCTTTGCATCAGGTTGTATGTATGCACATAATCTTATTTACTAAAAAAGAACAGTGTTAATTAAAAAGAGGGGGAAGCCTGTCTGCCTGCGTCACTGATGAATCAAAGAGTGCAAGTACAAACCGACAGATGGTACTGACATTTGCTACGTGTTTGTGGTATAAAAATCTCTCAAAGAATGTACAGACTAGATTTTCACAAGAATAGACATGACAACCACGAAATGCTCCGATTTGTATTTAAGAGAAGAAAGGACAGATATCTGAGAGTTAGAAAGATACCAGAACTTACAGCATGCACAAATGTTTTCTATTTTAACAGGCAGGGTGGTTCCTAAAACTGCAGCTCTTGGATTAGCCAGGAAAGTTTCAATAAATATGACAGTGATTTTTATTTCCATAGCCGGGACTAGTCGAAACTCTCCCGCCTGCAGATCTCAATCCAATTAGGCATCTGTGGGATGGCATGGACAAAGCTTTTCAGAGTAGGAATCCGCTGAAGACCAACCGCAGACATTCTCTAAAGGTCTCCTCTAAAAGTGATTTAAAGCTGCTTTAAGGGCACAAAGAGCTCCAGCTAAGTATTTAAGAGTCTCTATTTTCATTTTCATGACGCTCCTTTACAAGGACTGAGTTGTACAATCCCTACAAGTATCGGCACTCACTTGTTTTGGTGTTGAAGACGGTTGTAACTAGATGTGAGGTATAAGAGGTGTTGGTCCTGAGTGGTTTGATGGAGTAAATGCTGCGCCTGAGTGTGTTGACACTGCAGGGTTATCAAATGGGCACCGGGCTTCTTGAGAGTGTTTTAAGGAGAGGGCTATGCAACACTGGATGTGTTTTTCAGATTGTTGCCAAAGCTTTAGTGCAGGCCCTGGTTCTTTTTTTGGGGTCTGGCCTCTGATCCCTACCTCCTTAAAGTCAACCGCAAAGCTTCTGAGCACTTAAACTGGGAGCACTTGTAAATTCCTTATATGTCCCCGGGGCGATATTAGGTTAAAGGGGAACTACACCCATTTTAAAAATTCATACAGACAGTCCAAAAATATTCGTAAACATGAACAACTCTCTTCTAAATCCAAAAACTAGAGTGCTAAAACTCAAATTTTTGATATCATCAAGTATAAAGTCTGGAGCTGCTCCGTAGACAATGCATTGGGAAAGTTATAGATGACACTGAGAGCACACAAGATAATGTTCTGAGTATGTGGGTACATTTTCTGTTTCATAATTCATTTTGCGCCCTAAAATCCATTGTATGCAATGTAGATGGACAGCCGACAGATACCTTACCTTTCTTCTGAAAATATTAGTCTGTGATAAATAAAAGTTGATCATGTTAGTGCAGGGTTACCTAGAGCTTTACATCTGTCCCATGGACGATCGGCCTACACACTTCTGGACGAAGATCAGCTCTGCACTCAGGATTTCAGGTAAATATGCTATGATACAGTGCTTGTTAAGGTTGCTTAGCAGCCTCAGATGCAACCTGCCATAGCTGTCTCAAAAAAAGCACAAAAGTAGCGCCTAGACGGTTAAAGACATTGCACGTGTACGGCCCCAAATGCTCAGCAAAATGCCGCCTGCCTACTTTTGTTCATACAGAATGCGCCTTTTTCGGGGCAATGGGGGGCGTGAGCAAGTAACAAAACGTGTAGCTCAGCGTGTGATGTAAACAGTGACGTGGGAGGGAAGGCGCGGCTGGTCAGCCCTTCGGCGATTCTCTCATAAGTTGGCCCGTCCTTCACCGTTCCCGTCATTTGGCGATTAATGGCCTCTTCGTTTGTGAGGGCAAGGAGGGCGCGCAATTCCTTGTCTCCCCAGTTGCTCATCTTTACAGTGTCTGTCACGTTTGCGTTTCCCTCTTGCTACTAGCTGCTCGCTAATTCCTGCTATCAGCTGTTTCCTGTTTATCCACCGCCAGTGGGTCGCACGTGCGGCGTCATCAACAGCCCCTCCCACAAGTCATCAACAGCCCCTCCCGTGCCTGTTCCTGTTGTTTTTAAACCAAAAAGGTTCTCCCAATATGTTTACCCCTACGCGGTGGAAAATTAGGCACCTTGGATCAACTCGCCAATCCGGCTCTGTGCGTCTAAACGCTCGCAGCTTGCCGGCAAAACGGCCCAACATTTGCCAAAAATCTGGCAGTGTAAAAGGGGCTATTGATTGTCTATGCAGCAGCTCCAGACTTTACACTTGATGACATCACAAGTTTGAGACTAACCCCTCTGGTTTTTGGCTTTGAGAGAGAGGAGCTCATGTTCACCAATACTGAACTTTCCCAGGCCATGTAAATAACATTGGAAATCTTAATTTATGTGGTTTCCCATTTAATGGTGACGGCATCATAAGGAGATCTGATTCCAGATACATAGATTACTGGTAAAAACAATTACTCAGTTCCAAACTGCTTTAGTGGGTCCAGACGTTATTTGTTCCTCGCGTGGCTTCCACTTCTGCTGCTGCTCGGCATCTTCACACTTGCTTGTGTGAGATTAAGTGTTACAACTAACCATTTGGTGTTCTGATGACAGCAGTGGGTGGTGGGTCAGTATCACTCAGCCGGCACAGAGCAGTTTTTGGGTCAAGTATTGCCATTGTTGACGCCTTTGTCTCCTAACACTGGAAGGACACTGGTGTGAAAGTGAATCATGATTTATTTTTTGCAACTTTATCACTACTTAACAAACGCTGTAAAGTCTACAAACATATTGAGGATGATATGTTGACCCCAGTATGCTGCCTTTAAACTGTTGTAAGCCTGGTATTGTTGCGTCTGGATTCAGTAGCTGTCTGTACTGCAGGGCTTAGCTCTGGTGCCCCCTGCTTTGGAGAACCTCACATTGCATTCTGCACACTGCAGCATTCTAAACGCAGGTGCCAAAAGAGGGGGAGCAGTCAGCAGTCAATACAGATCACGACAAAAATACAACATCTGTCAGTAACTCCTGGAGGAGTTGCAGGAATCCTGCAAGCTTTCTCTGGTTATATCATGACTAGACAGGGATAGGAATCAATCTCAGAACACTGCAAAGTAACAAACAAAAACAGCACAGAGTGAGCCTGCAACATCGATGTATGATATGTAACTGTAATATTAGCAAAGTCAAGGTCACATTATCTATTTTACTGACCTTATTTCACTGCAGTGTTGCAGGCTTAATAACTGTACATGCCCATACTCTGTTATTATCACCGCTAAATACCATACAACATGGAAAATATTGACTGATTGTGTAAGAGTTGAAAGGTACTTTCTATTCCTTCTCTCCCCTCTGCTCTTTCACTGTCATGCATTATTGACAGTCGTGTCTACTTATAATAGAGTCACTAAGTCTGGCTGCTTTAAGATACAGTACACTGAAACATTCAAAGAGCACTTAACAAGGTTTGAATGGAGTCTATGGCGGACAAACACTCCCAAATAAAAACAAAGAATCTTGCAAGTACACAGATGGACACAGAGGTATACAAAGCTTTGGATGGTGGTAGTGTTAAAGATTAGTCACATGATAAGTTCAGTGTCAGTTCACCAAACAAATTCACAGCTCCTAAAAAGGAATCTGAAAAGAAACACTGGGCACATCTTAACATCTTGAAACATGAGCAGCTGCCCCACACTTTCAAATTTTCAACCGAAAGTAATTTATTTAACTAATTTTGTGTGCTCTTGTATTGAAAACATTGATAAAGCTTTTCATTTTGTGCCGTAAAGATGCGAAGGGTTACGTTCTGAAAGCAATACTAACAATTTAATTCAGGAAAAGGTCTCGAATCAACATTTTCAGTGATTCATTTTCTGTAACCACTTATCCTGTCAGGGGTTGCGGGAGGGCTGGAGCCTATCCCAGCTGACGTGTGAGAGGCGGGGTACACCCTGGACAGGTCACCAGACTATCACAGGGCTGACACATAGAGACAGACAACCATTCACACTCACATTCACACCTACGGGTAATTTAGAGTCACCAATTAACCTGCATGTCTTTGGACTGTGGGAGGAAGCTGGAGTACCCTGAGAAAACCCACGCTGACACAGGGAGAACATGCAAACTCCACACAAAAGGCTCTAATCTCTATGTTACTGGAAAAGTTAAGTGGGACATCTAGGTCTCCTAAATTCAAAAATAATATTCTGTGACAGCACTGGAGGTCTTTTTATTTTCTCTATTTTGTTTGTTTTCTAAAGCCTCTGCTGGGATATGATCCCAGGATTTCTTCTCCCTTTACGAGACAGGCACTTTAACCAGCTAAGCCACAGTATAAGTCATACCCCTATATCTCCCACCCACTCCATGAAGTGCTGATCAAGCACCAGGCTACATTCAGTGCAAGACTTATTCCTCTGAGATGCACCACAGAGCGCCACAGGAAGCCATTCCAGTCTGAAGCCATGAAACTTCTCAACTTCTCCCTCAGACTGTCAGACACTGTGAGTCAATAGACTGGCCCTTGGACTTAATTCACCCGTCAGCAGCTTTAACCCCATTATTTATTTATTCAGTAGCCAATTTATATTTCCATCTGTGCAATAATTTAACTGTGCATTAATATGCACTTACATTTCAACTAAAATTCTTACCTTAATATTATTTATATTATTGCAATATTTATGCTTTTTTTGTTTTACACTGGAGCTCTATATTGTACTTTGATGCACATATTCACACATACCTACTTAGTAGATATTTGTTTGTGTATTTTCACGTATAATTACTCTCTGTGTGTACATAAGAGCAACTGTGATGTGACCCAGCTGTCCTCTGAGTTCTCGTAGAAAACAAAATACACTGCTGTTAAAACAAAGCTACAAAAATTAGGGTTATTTTATCCTTCTGTGCTTCATAATGCCAGGAGTCCTTGCCAGTGCACCAAGAGTAGACGCTTTTACTTTTCAGTGTGCTGCTGCCCTCTAGTGTCTCTCTGCAGGGTTGCTAGGTAAAGTAAAAACACTGATGGGCTGGAGGAATATTTACGGGAAACAGTTGCAGTTTCAGAAGTCTGCAGACGTCTATAGAAATATTGACAAAGTTGTTGTAAACCCAGACTACGGCTGATGTTTAACTGAAAGGCAGCACACAAAAAAAACATTGCAGCTGTGTTACTAAACAACTGAAAGTACTGGAAGCTTTCCCAGCTGCATTAAATGCCCAAGGAGTGAGTGTGTATCGCTTGATCACTGTGTAATGCTTTTCTCTTGCAAAAATATCTCTACTGACCTTACATATTTTCATGGGTGAGCTCAAGGTGTGGCACCACTCGTTTTTCAGCACATGAAGCAAAGAGATATCCTCCAGTTTCAGCCACTACATTTGTCTAAATCGTGCATATACATTAACCTCCTGAGACCCCAGCTTTCGTTTGGTATGCACTTTCAATTTCTCCTTGCTATCTGGGATTATTAGGACCTGATAAGTATGAAAAACGAATCACTCTCTTTGAACAGGGAGTAGTTTCTGAAAAATAATGAGGACAATGGGTTTAGTTTTAACAGTCACAAGTGTGTAATGAAGTATAAAACAGTCTATTTCAATGCCTGAATGTTGCTGTGCAAAAACAAACCTGAAGACAATGCAACATGTTGTAACTCAGTGGGTTAGGGGTCACCGCTAAAGTCTGAAACTGTTAAAAAATGTTCATTTCAATGCCTGAACATGGCTGTGCAAAACAAGATTGTAAATAATGTAACATTTCTTAAAGTCTTGTAGCTACGAAAACATTTTCCTTGCTCCACACTCTAAGCTAGGAATGTCCTTTTTGTCTGTAGGAGCAGTCTGTCACACCTTACTGGCCTATATAAAATGTTGTGGTAATACAATAATAAAGTCCCAGTGTCCTCAGATGAGTACTTTTTAATTTTACACAGCTTGTTATTGTCGCTAAAACTGGTCAAATTTGTATGCAATATAAAAATACAAATGTTATTAAGCACAAATCAAAAAATTCAATCATAAAAGTTGATCAGGTTTTGTACCTTGTCCACTTTTGTCTTTTTTTTTCTGAATTTAAAAGTGTCCATGAATGAGGACAACAGGTCTAAGTTAAGCAGAACGAAGTATAAGGTGCAGCAAACCCAAAATGTGATGTCCTCATTTGAGGATGCAGGGTCTCAGGAGGTTAATACACTAGATTAAAGTAAGTCACAGCTGGCTGATGGGCTCAGACATCTGAGAATATAGACAGATTTTGTTTTTGATTCATGGGGTATCTCAGAGCAACAGGCCTGTAGATGTATTTTATGCAATACTCTTTCATTTGGACAATTAAGCAGCAAAGCAAATAAGAATTAATGTCGTGGAATGCAGTAATGTTTCCTTTTTTCGTTTAGCATAGCTGTTGAAAAGAGAAAGAAACGACCTGCTTTAGCTCACTAGCATCTCCATGCAACAGGCTCCCCAGCAACAGTAAACTTTTGGGTATCTATTTTCAGTTGGCATACGTGAAAAAGCTGACACCATCCAAAAATACACTGGTGTGACTTTCCCTGTGTAATCTCCAAACCACTGAACTGCAACATTTAATGAGACAGAGAGACAATCTGGAGACAAAACTCAACTCGGCTGTCCCGTTGGCTCTCAGCGTTCCCTCACTCTTTCACTCAATCATCAGTGCGGCTTTACAGTGATGATGAAATGATGAAATTGGATGAAAATGAGAGGGTATTTTTTTAAAAAATATGAATGCCACTCTGCCCCTTGTTATTTTTCCTTTGTGGAAAACTTGATTCAGTGATTGGCGCATTGTGTAAATAAACATTCAGCCAATATTTAATCATTCAGACACAGAAAAATACCTTCCATCTCTCCCTGCATCATGACCCAGCCTGCTCGGGTTCGTGAACCTCACTTTGGCTTCACTTTTTGCTCGTGTGCTACACATACATGTGCATCTATCACTGACATGCAGCTTAACTGTAGTGTTTAATATTGCAGCTATGGTAAGCAGCAGCAAGGGGGGTATGTTACACAAGCTCAACCCTGGCTTGTATCTGCAGAATGAACTTTGCATGTGTTTGCTTTACCTTTAATCTCATCGTCCTCATTTGTTGTAATGATGCGGGGTGTGATCAGATGTGGGTCACGCCTGGCAAAGGCCTGTTTTGATCTGGTTGCTACCCTTTTCATCTGTGAATTATCATGAACTGCTTTTGAATGAACATCACACTGCTCCAATCTGCGCTCATACTAATCCACACACCTATTATTTCACTGATAAGCAGGTTTATGTCTGCTACTAAACACTAGGCCTACAGTATAAATATCAGCAGCATATTGTTAGCACCTTATTATGGGCCTATTTCTGTCCATCACTCACAACACTGAGTCACAGGGACCTACTGTACGCTATCCCTCTGTGTGCAAACCGAGCCAATATTTATTTTTATATAGTGCATCATAATCCTGTTTAAGGGCTGTGATGCACCACGGCAGTCATTTAGCTGTCAACACAGGCCAAAATAGAGACGTAGAGGAGGGGAAATAAGTCATTATGGAGCTACAGCGGACCACAACTGATCACAAATCAGTTTAGCTGAGGCAAACCACAATAATCTGGTTTTAATGGATGCCTTTGGTCAAAGTGGGTAAAATGCAAGAACAACAAATACGCGACATTATCTCATATACACCCATTATCTCCCCTCTCTCCTCCCTGCACACACACACACGCTCCCACAGTGAGACATGAGGGAAAAGGCCGAGAGATGCTGCGGTCTGTCTGTGCTATCATCCCATCGAACTGTTGATCCGCGTATCAATGTATCAGAGCATCGATCGGTTCGGCTGACTTTTTTTTTCTCTATGTGTTCTTACCGGAAAGCGAGAGCAGCAGCAGCGGCAGCAGCGCCGCGCTCAGCAGCTGAACGCCAGACCTCCTCTCCTGCGCGAGGGAAGACATTTTCTCTCCTTCCTATTAAAAAAACAGGCTTTTATCTCTAGAAAAAAATAGCAATATTAAAAATAAGAGCTGCAGGTTTGCTCTTGTAGTGTGCGTGAAAATGCTAAAAAGGGTATTTTTTTGTTTTAGAGGCAGGACATGGCTGGCAGTGCCTGTAGCCTTATGACGGTTGGTCTCATGGTTGTCGGTTTATTGGCGGAGGAGGAGGGAGGGCAGGACAGGAAGCGCGCTCAGTAAAATGCAAAGGTCGCACATAGAGGTTGTAGACCAGGGGTGTGTCACACTCATTTTAGTTCATGGGCCACTTACAGTCCGATTCCATCACAGGTGGACCAGTAAAACCATTGCATAACATCCTATAAATAACAGACACCTCCAATCCCCCCCCCTTTTTCATCCATTTACAGAAATGACAAACAGCCTGTGATGTCTTTTCCACATTCAGTCAGTCAACTACTCACTGTCATTACATGTGAATTTGTCTATACATTTCCACTCCTGGGCGGCACGGTGACACAGTGGTTAGCACTGTCACCTCACAGCAAGAGGGTTTCTGGTTCGATCCCAGGAGGGAGCCCTTCTGTGCAGAGTTTGCATGTTCTCCCTTTGTCAGGGTACTCCAGCTTCCTCCCACAGTCCTAAGTGACCAAAACTCTAAACTCTAGACTCTAAATTGTCCGTAGGTGTGAATGTGAGTGTGAATGGTTGTCTGTCTCTATGTGTCAGCCCTGTGATAGTCTGGTGACCTGTCCAGGGTGTACCCTGCCTCTCACCCAATGTCAGCTGGGATAGGCTCCAGCCCCCCATGGCCCTCAAGAGGATAAGCGGTTACAAAAATGGATGGATGGGTGGATGGATTAGTAATACTGACATCACCACACCAAACTAAAGTGAAAGAACTGTATGCTGGTCGGGGACTGGACTCTCTGGTGGGTCATGTTTGACACTCCTATTGTAGACAAATGACTTGCACAAGGTTTTGTTTTTAACATTTGAGGGGACCCATATAAACGGGGGGGTTTGGGGGTGTTCTGACATAAAAAATGCAGGCATCAAACACTTAATTTCCAAGTCAGGTGATTTTTTTATGGTTCAATATGTGCTTTTCTCTATCAATTTATGGTGTAAATATCTTTCATTTTTTCAGAGTAAAAGTCATCTGCTTCTTAGATGTTTTTATTTATTGCGCCCCCCCCCCCAAATTCTATACCAATGGACTTGTAATAAATATACTAAAGGACACAAAAGTGTTATTTTGACTGTGTTAGGCAGCAACTTCTTGTTATTTATCAGCTGACGTATACAACGATACCAATATCTTAAACTTTAAGCAGGATTTATACTTGTGTGTCAGCTCTACGCAGAGGCTACGCCATCACCTACGCCATTGTGAGCATTCATAGGGGAGACTGGGGTTGGTTGTCACAGTGCTTATTACAGCCACACTAGAGGACACTGTGTTGATATCAAACAGCTGGCCTGACATCCTGCTCATTTTGCACTGGTCATTTTGTGGAACACACACAAAACGTTGAGGTGAGGAGATATTTGTGATTTTTATGTGTCAGAGTAATTTTTCATGTTATTGCTGTTTTTGTATTAAAAACTTGTAGGTTATCAGTCATTTAAAAATCAAAAAAAAAAAAGTCGAAGGTGATAGCTTTGATTTGAGTCAACTTTTAGCTAGCAAGCTAAAGCCATATGCTGGCTAGCTTAAAATGTCTGTCAAGTGGTCAGTTGGGGACGGTTGTCTCTACTCTGGGGGCTGGTTGTCACACGTGTGACGGATCAGAAAGGCGCCATTGTGAGCATTTATGCTTGTGCGGACATGTGTTGGTGTCACTCTGCAGTTACACCTCCAAAACACTGGTCAACAGCAGGGTTTTTGTGAAGTGCTGTTAAGTTTAGTTGAGTCAAATCATACCCAAAACACACATTAAACATGGCTTAATAGAGACAATTTCAAACACAAGTACACAAATCAGCTTCACTATAACTCGCAGCATTCACAGACAAAGCACTTGTCTTTATCTGGACACATTTTCCCCACAAATACAACATGCTAACGTTATTAGCACAAGCCTATGGCATTTTACATTGTATAAATTAGCCTAGTGGCTAGCGGATTTTTCCTTTACTCATATGAAACCAGGGACAACAGCAACAATTGACAAGGTAATGTTACAAAATTTGGCTACATTACAACTCACAAGGTTCACTGACAAAACAACTGTCTTGTACTAAACATGTATTGCAAACAAATATAATATGCTAATGTTATTAGCGCCAGCCTACGGTATTTTACATTGTATAAATTAGCCTAGCTACTTGTGGAGATTCCTTTACTCATATAAAGCCAGGATAAATCACACACAAGATTTAAAATGCTATTTTTGGAGGCTTTATCTTCTTCACAACGTATTGTTTATTATCTGTGAAATTAAAGTATATAAAAGCTTCATCCTGCTTAAATCGGCCAATAGACCTATAGTGTATTGGCTGATTTATCAGTCTAGCTCCAGTGATGTAATGGGGGTTATACACAGGTAATCAGGGTATACCCACCTCTTTTTCTAGCCGTTTACAATACACCCACCTATCAGCCAAAAAGCCACAGGAATATATAGGACATAATATCCAAATCCTCCTTGGTAAGCCATCCATCTATCTAGTAGTACAACCACCTCATCATGTCTTTATCTATGTGCCATAGCCCTCGCTGTCACACCTTCTCAACCAAACTGCACTTATGTGTATGTACTGTGCATTTAAATCAAAATGACAGCCGCCACTATTTGGGTGGGAGCACCAACTATTGTACAAAGGTGAACATCTGATACTATGTGTGCACATCAGCATCTGTAAAATCACGTTTGTACAGGGTGGTAAGGATGAGGAGGCCCTCCTCAGAGGAACCAGGCTGCCGTGAAGACAAACAAGAAATTAAGCAGAGACCATCTCAACCTCCCTCCATTAATCCATTCCTCCATCCATCCTTGCTGGGTGGGAGGCAGGAGGAGGGGATACTGGGAAATAAAAGAGGCAAACACTAACTGGTAGTCACATGTTCCTTACCATCCATCTTTTCACATGTTAGGCAGGCACTCCTCGGGAGAATGCAGAGCGAGGGAGTGAGGAGGCAGTAAAGCTAAGACAGGAAGAAAGGAAACATGAAAGGCAAGAGGTGCTTAGAGGAGCGGTTTGAAAACATTAAGCCATTAGGAGTAGACAGGAAGCAGAGGTGGAGGGTGGGCTGATTGCCAGTTTGGGGTTAGCAAAACAAAGCTGATGACGACAATGAGAGAGAGCTTCCAGATTCACTGTTGAAGCACAACAGACTCTCTATAGCAACAAAACAAAGTCCACTTATTTTATGTACGAGGCCTACAGGCTTGATTATACCATGGCTTAAGGTCTTTCTCCACTCAAACATGTGTTTTGCTTCTGTTTATGTCTCTTTGAATGTGTAACTTTGACTATACTGACTTATATCTCTGCAAAGTTTGTCACTGTAAAGGTGTTTTTACATTCCTCTACCGGAGGGGATGATGCAAAATCTGAGATTCAAACATACCCCAGGCAAGCTAGATTAGCTACGTCACTGATACAAAGGTCAACTACAGAAAACACATGACCAGACTTCAACACAACATCAGCAAATACAGCTTCAGTCAGAACAGAGAACACAGTTTGCACCAGCATAGTGAAGTTTTGACAGCAGACATGGTAGAGCATGCAGTTCTTGGATATAAACCGGACCAATGTGAACACACTGTAACATTGTACAGTGGCAGGTATTGTTGTAGGTTCATAACCTCTGAGGCTGTGTCTGCCACTGCTGGTTACAAGCTAACATGCTAACAAACAATAAAGCAATTTAAAGATGTTTACTACATGTACCCCTGATACAACCACTAGTCTCTGATTTCATTGCACAGACTCCATATCTGAGTCTGGGCCTGACTGAGGTTCAAGCATGTATGACTGAATCTCTCTGTGTTTCGTCCAATGCTAACTTGATGTGCATCGCTCTTTCATCGGTATCACATAGCCAGACCTGTCTTAATGCTTTGTTTCAGTGCTGGAGAAAGTGGAAATCAAAACCTAGCGCTAGCAGCGGTGGCGGGCAGAGGCCAGATCAAGAGTTTTTAAATGAGGGAGAAAATGTAGATGTGCTTTCAGACAATTTTTTCACATTTTTTTTGTGGGGAAACCACGTTAAACCAAATATTAATAAACTAATTACTATAATTTCACAGAGGGAGGCCATGGTTCTCTACCAGAAAACGGTGCATTGCTCCCTTCGGGTTGGGAGAGAGTGACTGTCTCAAGCGAGGGAGTTGAAGTATCTCGGGGTCTTGTTCACGAGTGAGGGTAGAATGGAGCTTGACATAGATTGGCGGTTTGGTGCTACTGCTTAGGACACTACCTATATATTTTAAAATTGGGCAAACTCATTGTTTAAAGGGATGCTGCCCAATAATAACACTGTTTACAGTAGTTGATGTGTATAAGTTGTATTGACATACAGGGCAACTCCCCCATACTGCCGAGTCCAACAGGAGCTTAACATGTTTGTATTGCAGTAATTCTATAGTGACAGCATAATGATATACAGGTAACACCATATTTGATATCAGAAAAAAATCTAAATGCTATATTAAAATGCTATATTAAAATATTGAAACTCACGAAGTGTGTGTGTGTGTGTGTGTGTGTGTGTGTGTGTGTGTGTGTGTGTATTTGACATATTTTTCACCTGTCTTTTTCTCGAATGAGTTCTGAGAGGTTGACACCAGCTGGAGGTTGACAATTCCACACGTTAGCCCCAGTTATTTCTGTGCTTGTGTTGTCAGCTTGTTTGTTTACTCAGCAGCTTTTTTACTTACTCTAGAAGGCCATGACAACCTGTTTTCTCCGTCAGCATCTTAGTCTCAACAGAGTCCTACATGAACACTAAATTTACTGCCAAAGTGAGAGCAATTTTGATATTTTTAAGTGAGGGACTACTGTATTTGTGTCTTTTCCTGTGCTCTAGTTCCTTGTATGAAGTGAGCAGGGCCGTGATGACACTTATTTCTTTGCATGAATGAGAATTTAGCAGCGCATGAATGAAAATGTGCTGATTTTGCCACCACTTACAGTCACTTACCATCAAACCACAACCACACACTTGTGATGAAAATTATCAGCTACGTTTTTGAGTCTTAAACTCTTAATAAATAATACAGTAATAACAAGAAACAGACTCAAGCATGTAACTAGAAGATGTCTACCTTGTGTTCTTTTAAGTCCATTGCTAATACAATAAAAATGATTTAATAACAGAGGCCATTCCCTCATTGACTTCAGTGTTAAAATGATTTTGCATGCTTGTGCAGCATGCAACTTTTATCTACATATCCCAGAGTTAACATTTGTGTTTGAATGGTACTGAGTTTTGTGTAATGGTGCACAACAATAGCAACATATTATTGGTAGTTTTCCATAAAATGTACACATTCATGGTCCCTAGTCAGCGAATCCTTTTAATTTTGGACACATTACGAGCTCCCATGTAGCATCAGCCTCAGGCCAAAGAGTCAATGTTGCACACAATCATTCCTCCAACTCTTTTGTGTGATGGGTTGTTACAATCTGTTGTAGCGTCTAGTTGCTGTTCGGAGACAATGTGTTTTATTAGTCATTTAACTGTAAAAGCTATGTACAACAATTACCCCATCTACATTATAAATATAAAGCTCATACAAATAAACCTTAAGGCAGTATTAAAGGCTGCAGTTAATGGTGTTGTGCTGTATTCTAACACTGTAACTGTCGCTCTCCTTGGTGCTGAATAACTCCCAGGTGTGTGTCTCTCCGTGGTGCTGAACTCCACCACTCAGTGTGGAGGGCCCGTTCTCTACACACTCACATGTTCAGTACTCAGCATCGACTTATTACGCACATTTGTTTACAGAGCTACAAAATGCAATCAGTAAAGATTTTTTGAAATTAAACAAACCACAAATAAGACCTGCTGGAGTAAAGCAAATCAATACAATAACACAAGTTCTCTCTCTCTCTCTCTCTCTCTCTCTCTCTCTCTCTCTCTCTCTCTCTCTCTCTCTCCCTGCTGTCTTTCTGCAGAGAGAAGAAGAAATGTTGCTATAAAGAGTGCTCCTTTGTTGCTAGGCAGCAGGGACATTGTACAAGAGTGAATCACTGCCGCACTGACTGTTGCTGGCTTAATACAATCAGAGGTAAGAGGTCTGTTAAGGTAATAGACTCCAAAGTTCTCAGGTATAGCCGTGGGATAAAACGGCCTCCAGCTGTAAAAATAGCACCATTCAAACACCCTTCTTTTTTTTTTGAAAGAGAGGACAATATACATATATGTTGTTTTATTCTTCTAATTGTTTTAATTGGCATAATAATAGTTGTTCTTCCTCCACAGATTGTTTGCCAGCACTGGACTCCTGGCAGATTGTGTTCTGTTGTGGATGGAGGTTTTTATTTTCACATAGGGTATATTCTGAGTGATATATCATAGGCAACAGGACTTGTGAGTTTCTTGAACGATGGGTCAACAACGCACAGTTGACTTTAATGACTCTGAAACTCAGAGCTCACAGTTAAAGCCTGCGATCCCCCACCAGTCAGTTAAGGCCTGTTTTCACTGAGCAGTACGGTACGGTTCAGTTCAATACAGATCTTTTCTGTTTCCACTGTGAAAAGTTGTGGATGGTACCAATGGAACCGTTCCGTACCGTCCTCATTTTCGGTCCCCCCTCTGTTGGGGTACCTAGCACACAGGTCTGGTACTAAAAGGTGGAGCTGTGAACACTGCAGTCCGTTGATTGGTCAGTAGTGGACGGTCACTCTGCTCAGGGCTGAGTTGTGGCTGGTTTTGTTCATACCCTAGAGAGTGTTACATATATTAGTAAACTGTTTACTATAAAATAAAGGATGTTTTGCTGCCTTGCAGCAGCTGGAGTCGAAACATAACTTAATTCACTGGGCCGACTGTTGCCGATTTTAAGGTGGAACGTTAACTTGTAATGTTACTCAATGCATAAGTTGACGACGTGAATCCATCAGCACACCTTGAATATCACTGTGACAATCTTAAAGTGTTTATGTATATTCATTTCAGCTGGGTTATCTGAACTCCAAATGTTCTAATCTTCACTTGAAGAAAAAAAAAAGCCCTAAACCCCATCTCAGCTTGCCTGAGAAGGACTAAATGCACAAACCCACTATTTTTAAATATCCCATGGAGAGAGACTCTCACTGCAGCCTATTCTGTTTTGTTCTGAAAATGTCAGCGTGCAACCTCGTTCTGTGGATGATAAACTAGGTGCAGACTTCCATCTGTGTCACTGATGATAAGGAAATACAACAGATGATTGACACTGCCCACGTTTAAGGGTACTGTTTGTGGTGGAAACACTAAACAGATTTAGGGTCTAGGTACCATGTCTGAAGGGTTACTTTGGTCCCAAAGGTACCATACCGAAAATGTATGGTGGAAACGGGGCTTTAGAACTGAGGAAGCCTCTTGGATAAGAGGTGAACCGTCTCCAAGAAACTCAAGCAAGTCCAATTGCCTACGATATAACACTTAGAATTACCATGACCTGTATGACTGAGAATCTTCACCAACTTATAAAGTATACGGAAAAAATACAGACTTTATGTTGTGGGTGAACCAAGTCTTTATGGCAGTTATGTCTATAAGCCAGAATGTTCAGCTCAAAGATGTCATATATTAACTACCAAAACATTGCCAAACATCAGTTAAGGTTAGGTCAATGAAGGGCATGAGGTTGAAAAGGCATATAGCCAATTAATACACCATTAGCTATGTAGGTGCCAAAAATATGGAGTTCATCATTCCACGCAAGGTAATTAACCATCACCAATGAGATAAATCCACTGAATAGCAAGTTCAGAGAAGAGTCTTTCACTTCGTGACAGTCTGCACATTCAAGCATTCAATTACTCATTAATCACTTAACAGCAAGCCAATAATGGGACCTTCTTTTGTCTGATTTAGAAGGACACAATCATTGTAGTCTTTGCAGTCATATAGTTAAACTTGTATACAAATTGCCAATACCTCACCTTTTGAAATGTCACTACTGGTAGTGTAAAATCAAATCTGGTATTGTTTGCAGTTTTTCAGCTGTTTGAATGAAACTTAAACTTAGATATGTGAGACTGTACAAGCACCCACATTTGTCATTAGTTTTGGTCTCAGTGAGGCAAAACTGTTTGATTTGGAGAGGATGAGCCGGCTCAGTCTTCATCTCTACTGAAGGACCAACCTTTGATGGCATTCTTCAATCAATCCAGCGCCTGACTGGGGACACAGTAAGTATGTGATGTGAGCCACAGATAGTCCCTGTACTCAAAGCCAACCTCTTTGGAAATGCACCTACAAGACAAAAACATCTGTAATCAGTCTCTAACTTACTACAGAAAAGGAAGAGGGAAACCACATTTTGTACCAGCTTTTACAATACACAATTCTCAGCAGAAAGTGTACTTGTGTCATCATTTTTTTGCCACCACTTTTGCTATTTACTCATGTCTTTTGGGCTGATTGTGGAGTAAACCGTTTTTCAGTATTGTGTCATGGAAAATACTGAAAAAGGTCAGATTTCAGTAAAAGATGAGTAAAAGATGGCAATCAAAAACAAGATACGGTGTTGTGCTTGTATCCCTCATGCATCAAACACCGGCACACCAGTGTTTAGTCCTTAACCTCTTCCACATATGTGTTGTGGTTGCACATAAGCAATGTAAAGATACACATATGCAGGAAGAGGTGTCATCCCATTACCACTTTTAAAATGAGTTTACTTGTGTCTAGTTTCCCAACAACTTAACATTAAACATATTAGTATCTTGGTGAAGGGCAGCACAGTGGTACAGTGGTTAGTACTGTCACCTCACAGCAAGAGGGTTCCTGGTTCAAACCCTTTGGTTGGGGAGTTTACATGTTCTCCCCGTGTCAGTGTGGGTTTACTCCGGGTGCTCCAGCTTCCTCCCACAGTCCAAAGACATGCAGGTTAATTGGTGACTCTAAATTCTCCATAGGTGTGAATGTGAGTGTGAATGGTTGTCTGTCTCTATATGTCAGCCCTGTGATAATCTGGCAACCTGTCCAGGGTGTACCCCTCCTCTTGCCCAGTGTCAGGTGGGATAGGCTCCAGCCCCCCCGCAGCCCCTAACAGGAAAAGCAGATACAGAAATAAATGAATGAATGAATGAATGAATGAATGGATTAATATCTTGGATGGATACATAACATACACCAAATTGCAATTGCAAAAGCTTGATACTTCATAATTTCATAACTGAAAAAGCATGACTGACAGAAATTGCCCTCACAACTGACAAACTATCATGTCATAGTGTTTTTGTAGTACTTTTTCTTTTTCATGTCCATGTAGCAATCCTACAAACAAGGACAGGTAAAATATTGGATTTAACAGCAGATTTTCTACAGAAGTCAGTGTGAATGGGACTATACACAGTCAAGTGCTCTTGTCGTGCTGAAGGGTTTCCTGTTCAATTACACCCTAAATCAAGGGGCATGCTGGTCACTCACAGATATTGGGCTTTCATTGCTGACACAGACTGTGTCCTGCTCTCTGCAGCCTGAGGAGCTAAGAGAGAAGCTGAAAAAGAAAGATGAGTGCTGCTGAAGAGTGAGAAAGAAAGTAAGATCAGCGTTTTATTTAAGTGATTTATGTAAATATAAAATCACGAAGGACATTTCTTGTGTAGTTGTATGCATTTTGTGAATACAGAAGTAGAATTAACTATGATATTTTACCAGGGTTACGTCTAAGTTACTCAAAGGTCTGACATGGAGATTAAAATATACTTCAGCTTCAAGAAGCGTAAAAAAGACTTGATATTTAGGTGAGTATTAATATATGAAGAAAACATACACACACATAATGTACTTCTATCATTGTGAGGACTCTCATTGACATTATGCATTCCCTAGCCCCTTACCCTAACCTTTACCATCACAACTAAATGCCTAACCCTAAACCCAACGTAACCGTAAAAACCGAATCTCAAATGAGCCTTTGAAGAATGAGGACTGACCAAAATGTCCTCACTTCTCAAAATTGTCCCCACTTTTTTGGGTAAAAACAAGGTTTGGTCCTCACTATGTACTAAGTACAAGCACAAACACACACACACACACACACACACAGGCACATCACAGTACAACTGTTTTATGTACTTTTCTCTTGATCCAGCAGAGGGTGCTGTGACTCCATGAGACACAGAAATGCCTTGGAATAAAACTGTCATCATTTAAACATTATTAATGTGACTTCTCTCTGAACAAACTTACTCTACAAGTTTTCTTGAGCTTATTAAGCATCAGTATCAGCATTCAAGCCAAAGATAAAAATGCTCTTTAAAAAAAAAAGGAAGGAGAAAAAAAGGTTTTACAGAGTGAGTTGGTTAATGGTGGTGTTGCATTTGGTCTGGGGAAGTTTTCCTAATGAATGTTTTTTTTTTACAGTTTTCATTGCACACTCCTTTTTTTTTTAAACCAACATTTTCCTTCAAATTAGTCACATTAGAGTTGGCTTAAAGATATTTTATTGTGGCAGCAACTATATATGCTGTGCCAACATTTGGCTACTTTGGTAGACCTACAGTATGTCATCATTTTAATATTGATGCACCTGTCCAGTGTTGTTTTTCACTGAGAAATGAGAAAACCCGTCGACCTGCTACTGATGCTCCTTGCAATTTCACTTGTCACTACCATCATCAGTTACTACCAAACGTTTCATAAAAAAATGGAATTTGCAAAGTGTGATTTTATAGAGCGAAGCACAGGCATCGCCCACTATTCACGAGCCTTCTTCCACATTCTGCTCCAGAAAATCCCCTGAATTTAGACATAAAGAAAGCCGGGAGTGATGACAAAGATGGAGGTATGATAGCACACTGATGGTCCTCCAGGTAAGCTCAGAAGTCCACTGGCGTGCCACTGGGATACAAGCTCCACTGAGTTTGATAGAATATGTGATTGACAGCTCTGTTCTCCTACCTCCCTTACTCATCTCGTCTTCCACACACGTCCGTCTTGTCCCTCGCTTCTGACACCCCAGACTCTTTGATCACTCTGCATGTTTGTACTGCACTGCAGAGAACTACTGAGGACTACAGCGGGAGGAGGGGAGAAAGAGAAGGAAAGGGGAGGATAGAGAGAAAACATTCCATCTCTTTGTTTTTCTCTCTGTGGCATCTTGCCTTGTGGGAGTGAAGCTCTTTGTGGGGAATTTGAGAGCTTAACACTGGTGTGTGTGAATGAATTTGTGCGTGAATCTGTGTGTATGTGTGCAGGAGCCCGGGAGACCATGGCAGTCTCTCTCTTGTTGACTTCTAAAAGTCCTCCAGTGGCCTGAGACATGACGCTGTACCACGTCCTCAAATAACCAAAGGATGAGAGGACAAAAACCGAGGAAAAAAAAAAAAACGTAAGAGAGAAAGAAATAGAGTGGAAGGAAGCGAAAGAAAGAAAAGGCAGGCGGGAAGAAAAAAGTTACAAAAAGTACAAGAAGAAAGAATCCATTAGAGCTGGATAAAGGGTACAAGAAAGATACGGTGCAAGAGACGGAGATAAAGCCAAATGAGAACAGAGGTAAGGGGGATGAGACAGGTAGAGAAATGATAAAAGTATAGATGTTCAATGGGATAACAAGGAGACGTGTCATTCATCTGTCAAGGTGACAAGAAGTACAGCTGCCAGTCTCCTTCACTGAAGATGCCACTGCTGATTTATTGACTTTGTGTCTTCCTGAGTTCAAATTGCGGTTAACTGGTGAGTTTGGAGCGTCGCCTTCCTACCTGGGTGAGAGGCTATCAATAACACCACACCACCACAGGTTCCACATGTATTTAAAGCCCCTGCTGGACCCCTTTATACTCCTTAGGCTTGACTATAACATAGCGCACACGCTGCTGAATTGAAGGCAAGTAAGGCACAATACATTTACCCGATATAACACGGCATAGTGATGAACTCTCACAGCCACAGCGACATTAGAAAAGCCACGCAGCATGCTAAGAGAGACAGAAAGACAGAGGGGGAGCATTTTGAGTCATGACAATTTGGGATCCTGCCCTTCATGAAGATAAAGTGGGCAGTTATCATGCCATCATTTCCTACTGTACTTATTGCTGTAAGGCCAATTTATATTTCATTCTTCCACCAAAAACTCAACACTTGTGCCCTCCATAGTTGATCGTTAGTAGTTTTGCGAAAGCACTGGAAAACTAGCCAACCTTCCCATGTGTCTACCTGAATGTCACTGCTGATTTGTTAAAGCTATGGTCTACGTTGAGAAAGATTTGAAAAAAGCATTCCCCCGAACACACACACCCCTCCCTCTGTGCTCCATGATCCCTCCCCTCCGAGCTTGTCCTCCCTCTGTGCTCCATGATCCCTCCCCTCCGAGCTTGTGTCCCCCTCCCCTTGGAGCCTCCTAACGACACACCCCCTCCCATCTAACCACACAAAAAACTAACGGTAGCTTTCACAGTCATAAGCCAGCATTGGCATACAGCTATCTATGTCACAACATCCACAATAAAAACGAAATATTACCTGTTCAACAAAAACTCTGCTGTATCAGCATCGCTTTTCAGGCCCAGATCTTGCCAGAGCTTTCTCCATCGGTCAAAGGATGACCCGATGTTTACTCTGCTTTGAGCCCTCAATTTATCGCATTTCCTCTTCGTTTCTGCCTTTTCAGAGGCAGACCTATGCTTCCTTTCGGCCTTTGCCGGTGGGGCAAGCAGAGGCCGCTTGCTGCTGTCGCTCTCTTTATTTTCCATATCGAAAGTCGTGTAGCTAGATCGCTCAGGGCCTTACAAACTGCTCGTACTTTCAAACGCGGAGGGGGGTTGGGACGAGGTGGGACAAGCAGCAGAGGAGTGTCAAAATGGAGCGAGGGGATTGGACGGAGGGTAAGAAAGAGAGAGTACAAATTTGAGCAAGGAGTAACTCCCATGCGGACCGGATGGCTGTGATTGGTCAATTTCTTTGCAGGCCTGCAGCCGCCAGAGAGAATAGATTTTTTTGGTTCCTTTTGCTCTTCACATTGTGCAGCTAGCACTATTGGGCCATAACCACCATCTAAATGATGTTAATAATAATGATCAATCTTTCTAAACGCAGACCATAGCTTTAAAATTGACAGTCATATTTGTTATTTCAAGTGTAACTCTGTTAGTCAGATCACAAGTCTGATTGCTTCTGTCTTGAATTTGCTGCCCTGGATGCAAGCCTGGGTAAGCTCTTTTCCAATCCTAAGGGAAGCCATAATGCACCTGAAGCTGTTTGGTAAATGCCAAAAAACAGAAGCATAATAATTCTATACTTTTGTTAAAACAACTGATTAGTTATCAAGCTCTTCTTGTCTCTTTGCAGTCTACCATTACAAGAACAGCACTGCATTACCCCACTGTTAAAAATGGTACAATACACCATTTTATTAATATTGGTACAGTGTTTTAATAAGTAAAGTTTTTCCTGTGAGTTGTGTTGATGTGCAAAAGCAGCCTGCTGTGAAGGTGGCTCGCTGCCCACACACTACACATAGCACTGAACACAGGAAATTAAGTGTCTGACAAAATCAAAATTCAAAATTTCTTGTGGGACTACCCCCAGACCCCCGACTTAATAAATGTGCCCCCAAATATTGAAAAACAACAACAAAAAATCCCAAAACAAAACAAATGTGTAATATATGACCTACATTTGTGTGATTGATTGTAGTAAGTTGGTCTGGGCCACAATACCCAGTCCAGCCCTGTTCATGCCACTGAGTCTTTATCATAGACTGTATAAAATAATGGATGTAGCGATGTCACCCATTGGTTTGTGGACTGTTGTCTTGAAGCCTTGAGTTTGGCATTTTGGCCATTGTCATCTTGGAGTCAGAAGTGGCCATATTTGGACAAGAGGATGGAGCTGTGGAGGAGTGATGGTAGTTCAAACTTATAGACTGTAGTGTTGCTTTGCAGAGAGTCCGTCACTCAAGTGGAACCGACTCTAAGTATGCATATGGATGACACATAAAAACATGCATCCCTTACAATTGACTTGAACGTTGAAATTAGCTATGAAGATCAAAACTATTTTTTTTTTGTACCAGGCTGTAAACATCTTCATTTTTCTCTGTTTAGTCAGACTTTTTAACATGGGTGTCGATGGACATTGACTCACGTTTGGAGCCAGCCTCAAGTGGCCATTCAAGGAACTGCAGTTTTTGGCACTTCCACATTGACTTCATTTTTCAGCCTTGGAGGTTGCAGCTTGGTCTTTACGTGCCGTCAGCTTTATTTAGTGCTTTACATCCTCATGATCAGACCTGCCGCTGTTACAGTCACCGTACCTGCCATTTAATTTTCCTAATCCTGTCTGTTTCTTCATATTAGGTCTGTGTTTTGTGCCATGCCATCATAAGGCTTAGATACTTGTGACTTTTTGTCTGTGACAGATTTATAGAACTAAACCCTGTTAAACAAGTGGGATTTGATGTGGCAATAGGGTAATTTGAAAGGAAAGCCTGGCTTGTTATATGATATTTCCTGTGGTAAGTAAAGCACTGCTCATTACACTGAAGCGATGTACATCAGATCCTGTGCAGATGTGGAAACAAAGCTGAGAGATGATATACCATGCACAATATGAAACAAATACTCTATCTTTACTCCAAACCACATCTGAGGCTAAACGCAGCAGAACAAGTATCTAAAATCTCATTTAAAACCTCAGTAGCTACTTTCATTTTTCCCACATCAACCTCTCGACTCATTTGTCATTTCTTTCCACCTTTTGCATATTCCCAAATTTCATAACTCCTCTTGTGGCTGTATTTCTTTCCCTAATTAACAGTGTTGGTTCTTTTCTCCTCTCTACGATGCTGGGCAGAACAGGGGATAGAAGCTGTAATCAAATATGCAGCTCACCCTGTTTGTCCTCCATTCTTTTAAAATCTGGCCCCAAAGAAGAGGGATCTAATTACTTCTCTCTCATGCAGAGAGAGCAAAACCAGGACTCCCCAGCTTTGTCAGTTTAGCAAAGGAACTGTACAATCTCACATTTTCTGCACTTTTTTTTTTAATAGTGAAAAGGGAAGGCTTAATCTTATTAGTGGTGGGATTCCAGTAAGCCTAATTTGCAGTATTGTAAAACATCAAGGTAATCTAATGGCCCTTTAAAGGATACAAGACAGATTACACAATGAGGACGCCAGCATTCAGATAATGAGGACTACCCAAAATAAGCAAATGAAAGAAAGAACAAAACTGTTATCTCTTTCAAAGATGCACGCAGGGTACAAAGAAAGCTCTGCACTCGCCGGATGTGTGCACATACTGTATGCATACAGTATATGAACAATGACAGAAAAAAATAGACTCATACAGTCACATACAAATAGACACACAAAATGTTCACAGCCCGTGCGGAGAGATTTGCAAATGAACCAAACTCCCCCTTTGAAAAACTCTGCATCTATCAAAGAGGTCTCAGCAGGAGTTGGCCAGCGCTCGTCTCTTCATCTCTTTCTTTGCCTGCATCGTCCTTCTTTATTCTTCTCCAGGGATTTTTTTTTCAACAAAATTCAAAGTGAAAGGATTTTAGAGGCTAACATTCACAGCTTTGTTTGGAGATTAGTCAAGGAGAAGAAAGACGATGAGTGTGTGTGTATGTGTGTGTGAATAAGCAAGCATATACTGTGGCCCTTTGTTGACAGCTGATGCAGAGTTAATGTGATAATGACAAGCAGAGATGCAATTTGTTTCCCAGGGAGCACGTCATTCAGCCGTTGTGGGGGGTTAAAAGGTCCGCAGCAAAGCAACATCAGCAAACTGTTAAAGCATTTTATATTTACAGCCAGTCACACTGACATGGCCATGGTTTTTCGACTTGAGCAACATCACTTTTCTCTGCCACAAATGTCAGCCTCCCCCTTACTCCTCCATTTTGGGATGTCCTTCATTCATACTGTTATTGATTGTTAAAATCTGGCTTTGCTAAGAGGACTACTCTACCAAAAAGTGATCATTTGAGGATTCAATCAATCAATCAATTTTATTTATAAAGCCCAATATCACAAATCACAATTTGCCTCACAGGGCTTTACAGCATACGACATCCCTCTGTCCTTAGGACCCTCGCAGCGGATAAGGAAAAACTCCCCAAAAAAAACCCTTTAACGGGGA
>NC_065507.1:13935568-13944872 GCF_006386435.1 Epinephelus moara | reverse complement strand
GGGGGTCCTCCGGCAGACTAGGCCTAAGTCAGCCTAACTAGGGGCTGGTACAGGGCAAGCCTGAGCCAGCCCTAACTAGATTGAATACTCAACGCCTGTAGGCTTGGAAGAGGACTGAAAATAGATTGCTATTTTATGGTGGAAGGTAGCTAGGGTCAGCTTAAATTCACAGCAGCTACAATGGAGTAAAATGGTGACCTTTACCCCTTTAACGCATGCAGTGCAAACCTGAAATTACCTCGACATTCTCTGGAGGGGCTGTATGTGAGAACGCAAATGTCCGAATCAGTTGGATTGCACAATAAATACTTTACCCTGTAAGCTCCTGGTCCAAAGTCTGTGTAATGTGTGATTGAGCCCATAGAGCAGGTAATTGTCTGCAGAATTCACAGTCAGCAAATGGGCATGTTAATGACGTTTTTGTCAGGCGACTCAGAAAACAAACATCCGAGGGTGAGGAAGAGGAAGGGTGAGTCACATAAAGACAGCAACGAACATGTCTAACTGGAGAGATGACGAAGATTTGTGAACTTCTGTTGATACGGGCTGAAGCTGAAACACATTCAAGGAATGGAAAGAGACTCTGTTGTTTATGGCCAAATGACAAACCGGCTAAGTGACCTCACTGTAGTCCTCTTGATGTCCTGTCTCCTGCATTCTCTAATCAAGTGCCACCCTTCTCCTAAACCAGTGGTTCCCAACTGGTGGGTCATGGTGTCTAAGCTACGAACTATCTTGGACAATGTCTCACACCCACTCCACCATGTGCTGGTCAGGCACATGAGTACTTTCAGTGAGAGACTCATACCACCTAAATGTACCACTGAGCGCCACAGGAAATCATTTCTGCCTGTGGCCATCAAACTGTACAACTCCTCCCTCTGAGTGGCCCTGAGACTTTTTCACACACTGTCAACATGTGCAATAATTTAACTTGTGCAATAACCCCATTCACCGTGACTGTATATATTCTGTGTATTATCTATTTAGGTTACTATATATATTGTGTAAATAATCTTGTTTAGGTTACAATATGTACATATGTATTTTTACTTTTATTTTTTGTTAATAATCCTGCTTATTTGAACTATACATTTGCAAATTCTTTTGTTAAATTTCTTATATTTTCACTTATCTTCCACTCTTGCAAGGAGCGCCTGTAACACAAATAATTTCCCCTCGGGGATCAATAAAGTATTTCTGATTCTGATTCTGATGGTCCAAAAGTGGGTAGCAGGTAAATTCTGAATGGACTGCAAGTGACTCTAAAGTGTCAAGTTTGTAAAAAAAAAAACCACACTTTATTTTGAAGTAATGTGAATTTCTGGCGTAGACCTTTTATTTTGAAGTGCCGTTTCCTGCTGCAGAGTGAGTGAATAACCGAGAGCCACTTGACAGAGACAGCAAAGTTGCTCGACAACATGGCTAATATATTGAATATATTAAACTTTGTGGACCTTGAACTAATGACTAAGGAGAAATCTGGACCCCGTGGCTGGACCAGTTGGGAACCACTGTCCTAAACCAAATGGAGTATCTCAGGTAGGTAGATACAGACAATCTCCTTTTGTGTGCTTCATGTGTGAAAGGGAAACTCCGGACAATGTCCAGCCTGATTCCATATGAGAAAATGTCACCATAGTCTTGAGAAGAGAAAAAAAGAGCTCTCAAAACATTAAAATGTCCATAATAAACTCCTGCTGTTCTCATTACTCCTCTTTTATGTTCAGAACAACCATTGCTTCTCAAGTAAATGGTTACATGTGCTATTTCTGGGGGACCCTCGAAGCCATGGGGAGGCTATGATGACAGCAGGTCTTTACGGATGGCAGTGTCAGTTATTTGATTGGACCTCTCTTTACTTGGAGGATGAAACCTTTATTATCCAGTGCATGCGCACCAAAGGTTGCAAACCAAACCAAATTAAAAATACACTACAGTCTAAACTCATGAACATATCAGATCAAGAATCAAATTCAGCTTTATTGGCCAAGTATGTTAACACACATATGAAGAATCTGACTCCAGTTCTCATTAGCTCTCAGTAAACTTAGATGTACAGGTGCAGACGCTATGAGATGTAGTCACAACCACATAAATGCTTGGAAAAGAATGTATGCCTTAGCATGGGGGCACACACACACACACACACACACACACGACTGCCAGCATGGGTCAGGAAGTAATTAAAAAAGTTCTCTGTTCTTGGAGTCACAAGGTTGCCGTTGTCTGCAACCCTGAAAAATGCATAATGAGAAGCAAAGATAGTCAAAGAGCAGCAGTCTAACCTTCACTTGTCTTCTGTTACATTCTGTAAAACACCTCATCGCCCTTCATCAGACTTACAAATTCTACCCAAAATGCCTCTCAACGGTGCTCATTGTTCCACATTTTTCTTTTCATTTTCTACCCTTTTCTTGCCAAGAGAACCATTCTTAGTAATATTGTATTTCTCCACAGTGTTCAGACATTATATTTGCATTTCTAAGATGTCAGCTGTGATCACTGATAATTATAAGGGTAATGACAACACTGATAAGAGACCATACGGGCAGGCCGCAAAACTCTTACAAAAATCCAAATATTAGTTTGCATGGTAAGCCCAACACAGACCCCACTCCTCTTTATGTCCCTCTGGAGCCTCACCCCAGATCAAAAATCCATTTAATTTTTGCTTTAAACAGAACAGGTTGTGCTCTCCACCCCTGATGGCCAGGGATTGATCATTTCTATAGACCAGAATTTTAATTTTGTGACCAAATGTCCACACTGTAGGAAATGTGTGGCTCGAGGGGATGCATGATCTCTCCTATTGAAGCTACTGCTGTTTTTAATCCACATAATAATTTTGATCTCTTTCACCTATCTAATTACTTTCGTACATGGTGTTCATACATTTTACTGTATTGAGTGCTTTGATATGATGTGGTCTGTCCCAGATAAGCTCATGTTATTTGTCTGTCTTGCTATGTTTCCCCCTTTTGGAATTTGTGGACAAATCAAATATCAAGATGCTTTTTATATACTTAATGTTTACAGCAAACATTTTTACTTGTTATAGTAGGAAAATCATGGGTGTTATTAGTTGGGCTTTCCCATAGTCCACCAAATGTTAGTTGACCAGAAAGGTCATTATTTGGCAAGATTTAATTGGGTGCTTAGTCGCAGAACAAAAAGAGAAAACAAATGTGAAACTCTGTTTGAAGCTGCGCCTTGTCAAAATAAATCAAAACCTATATGACTGGACCATGTGGGACTTTAATTTGAAAGGACAGACACAGGAAGTGGCCATGTTCAGCACTCAGACAGGGGTCACGTTACAAACCAGTTACAACCGACAGATATCTTTCCCTTCTTCTGTAAATATTCAGTCTGATAAATAAAAAACTGATCATGTTAGCGCCCGACCTCGGTTTTCCAGTTGGTTAAAGATGCGGCATGTATACGGCCCCTAATTTCCAGGGCTGGTACCTGCGGTTATTCCACAGGCAAGTTAATAACATGTCAGGCAGGAAATCCAAAGTTTGGGATCATTTTGAGAAGGTGAAGGACGAACCCAAGGTGATATGTAAACTCATCTTCATTGGTTGACTACAAACATGACGTATCATCTGAAACATGGAAGTAGCTACATGCCCATTAGCCCACAGCGTCATTAACAGGCGGCTCGCTCAGTGTGTGACGTGCACTTGTAGATAAAATATAGGCCTATATTAATGAAGGTTCATTAGTACGGTTTTGTATTTCTCTGTAATGTAGCACAGTGTTAACAATGTTACTGATACTATTATTTCTCACACCTTCAACTCAAACCATTGTGTTGCCCCGCATAAAATATATCATTTAATAATTACATTAATATGGTAAACATGCAGGTGACTAGTCAACTAATGGCCCTAAATGACGACTATTGGCTGACAAGGAAATTCTTAGTCAGGAGCAGCCCTAGTTATTGGTGACAGTGATGGTGACTCTGTTATGTTCAAGTGTCCCAGTAAGCCCAGTGAGCCAGCATGCATGATAAGAAGACTCTAAATTGGAAGCAACTAAATGGATTTCAGCCATAATTCATGACATGCCAAAACGACTTGTGTAAAAAAGGTCTCTCTGCTAATCCTGTCCTGATTGTTTCCCTTTTATGAGTACTCTCACACTAAGTATTAGATTTATTTTCATTTTCTGCCTCAAGATCACGGGGAGGTCTTACCATGATAGGCCAAACTTCAAATGTTAGCCTAAAAACAAAAAAAATAAGAAAATAAATATTAATTATTTTAATGTCATTGTGAAACACCCTGTAAATTATTTCAACAAATACGTCTATATATATTTTATATATACATACATATACTCTTTTCCACTGTGAAAGTGTCCATAATATAGCAACAGCCTCTGTGACTGTCACTACTGCTTCTATCTCTGGTACCTTGCAGTTGGCCCTCTCTTTTTCTCAAGCTTTTTTTTCCATGTCTTTTTCTTCTCACCAAGTTAACAAGACCAGTGCTTATGACTGGATCTTTGGCTGGAGATCTGATAAACAGAGATTCTCCAGCGTGTTTGTATTCTCGCCTTTCCATAACAGCACTGATAACATGATCCAGGATGGATGGCAAGAGGGAAGGGACACACTGCAACACTCTTGGGAACAGTGCTGGGCAAGTGTGCTCCACTTAGTGTTCTGCCAGAACAACTCTGACAGCATGTTAATGCTAGTGAGGCGACGGGTGCCAATACTCTATCCCGTATTAAGGTTTTCCACTAGAGCAGATGCCATATGTTCCTTTCTGCCACAGCCACATGTCCCCTTCCCTTTCAGCTTTGCCTTAAAGGGACCCAGTGTAAATGAGGGAAAAATCAACAGATTTTCCCTCAGCTTTCTGTTGCTAATGTGTCTCTGTGTTCAAAAGCCAGCACAGTTGGGAAAAGAACAGTCTTGACATAAATAAATAAATAATAGGAAACATCACTATTCTTTTTTTCCCCTCACAGTTAAAACACCCTGTTTTACATTTGTACCAGCTCCCTAGTTTTCTCAAGGAATGGATTTCCATATGGAGGATGATCTTTGGCATATATTGCAATCCTGATTTATACTGAAGGGATGAAACGTCTTCTGCTGGAATATTGGTATACTGGATCAAGGACACGAGCACAAGTATGTAAAAGTGTGTGTATGTAAAATAGGAAACCATAATATAAGATGGAGAGAGGCAAAGCAAACACAAATAAGTAAAAAATAGTGTGCTCTGACACAAAAATAAAAAATATGCAGAGATCAAATCAGTGTCTATTGTCCTCATTCACTTGTCTTCCCTTGCTTTGTCTGTTTTTCTTTGGATGGAAGTTCGCTTGTGAGCGTAAGTGCAACAGAGGAAGTGTGTTTTTTTTAGCTACAGCTACAGACTCCTGCTGTTGTTTTTCCTTTTAAAGGCAAACCTTTGCGCTGTTCATCAACTTACATCAACCCGAACAACCTGACAGAAAGAGAGTGTCTATTTCCATGCTCCACAGTCACACAGTTAGTTATCATTTTCAGGGAAACACACACACATATTTGGTTGATGGTTTGGTTTGTGTATGTGTATCTTATATCATACATAAATCCACGTGTGTGTGTGCGTACTCTTAAGCAGTGGTATCCAACTGGTCCAGCCACGGGGTCCAGATTTGTCCTTAGTCATTAGTTTAAGGTCCAAGTGTTTAAAATATTCAGCGTCATACATGTATTTGGCCATGTCGTCAAGCTAGTCGCTGTCTTTTTTACAGTAAGTAGCTTTCTGTCATTCACTCACTCTACAGCAGGAAACGGTGCTACAAAATAAAATCTCTGTGCCAGATATTCACTGTACTTCAAAATAAAGTGCTTTTTACAAACCTGACACATTCATGAGTCACTTGCGGTCCATTTAGAATGAACCTGCAACCCACTTTTGGATCATGACTCACCAGTTGGGAGCCACTGCTCCAAACAAAAATGGTGTTCTTCGGCTCATAGTCATAGGGGAATCTGTTTCAGCGCTATATAGCACTCATCTTTTATAGGTGCTATACAGTGCCTTCATCAAACTGTGCTATAAAGTCATATTAGAGCTGCCATGTAGCACTATGTTGTTTTTTCATTTTTGAGCCTGGGCTACCATGACTGATGCCACATAATAGCACAGAGGAGTCAATGTGCTTCTAAATGACAGTCCTCTATGAATGATTATGAATCATTTCTAATGAAATATTGACTTAAATATTAACGGAGGAAGTAACTTAAAATTAATGGATTGAAATGGTGGTGATGAAAATGCATGTGAATTGAAACAGAGCGTTAAACATGGATGGGAAGTGAAAAAACAGAGTGATAAATTATCAAGTGATCTGATTAATTTAAAGCTGATGCGATTAAAACAGTTGTGTTTGGATGAAAACAGAGACATGTTTCATCACTCACCTCAGCTTATATTCGTCATCTATCATTCACGACACAAAACTGCCATCTGTCATTTAAAGAAAGCGGCCTCGAGGGTGGAAGTAATAATGAATAATAAAAAAATCAAAGTGATGAAAATGCTTAATAATGGAAGTGATAAAATGGATGTGAATTGAAAAATAGTGAGTGAGATGATGACTGATGATGTGGATAGTTTTTATTCTTTACTCAGTAAACTAAACCAAACTACGCTGAAGAACCAGTACAGAACCTCTAACAAACAATACAGGGACTTTAAAGGTTCTTTGAATGGCAGCAGTGCTATATATCACCTCAACCCATGCTAAAGAACTGCTGAGGAACCAACATTTTTCTGTGTGCACCACATAGAACATTTATCATTTATTATATTGCTAGTCCTGTTTGTATCCACAGCCCTCTGTACTTTACTCTGTGATTCAGTCACATCGCATTTTCTTTGCAAACCTTAGGGGACTGCAAAAAAAAAAGAAAAAGATAGTACCAGTGGTGGATTGTGTCTTCAAAGGTATTTTCATGATTCCATGAACGTTGTCTGTAGGGAAGAAAAAAATATCTGTCACAGACACTCCACTGAGCTTCAGCCACAGGCTTGATAGCAGGCCTGTTGGTGACAGCACAAGCCTTGTTGGAAGATGATGATGCAGAGTCTGTGTGGAAACACTAGCAAGACGAAGCAACCAGTTGTGTGGCCTGGTCTGCAATCACCCCTCCCACCTGCAAACTGGTTTTCGACTCTAACCAGCCTCACTGATAGCCTTGACGGCGTCCTCTATCCTCACCAACCAGCCACAATTTACTGCCTACCCAGGGGTGGAGCTTCCAACAGGCTACAGGCTAATCTGAGGATGCTGAGGGAGAATCTGGGCACAAACTACCACTAGCTTTACCGATGTTGTAATCAAAGGGTGCTTTCACCCCTGCCCTGTTTGGTTCGGTTCAATTGAACCCAAGCTCGATTGCCCCCTAAGTGCAGTTTGTTTGGGCAGGTGTGAACACAGCAATCGCACCCAAACAACTGTACTGAGAACTTCTTGAGGAAGTGGTCTTGGTCCAGTTACAAATGAACTCTGGTGCGGTTCGTTTGTGGTGAGAACGTATTCCAACCTCGATCCGAACCAACTGCAGTCACATGACACATTGTTTGTGTTAAACATGAGCATGTTACAGTCCTGGAGGATTATTAATGTGCACCTCCTCCTGTACTGCCTTAATATGCACATTCAGCACATCCAATGCATCAAAACATTGTTTTCTAGTTGGAGCCGCGCCTCGTTTTCAAACTGTGTGGCTTGACTAAAATGAACAATGACAGCAATATAGTCCACGATGAGCAGCGCTAAAATCAACCTGCATAGTTGTCCCTCCATTGTGACATTAGAAAGTGTCACATTTATCTTGCAAGTGTACTCTTCTTCAACGTTTTGTTTACTTCCTGGATTTTTCCCACATGGAAATTCTGACCAATCAAGAGCAGCTTTCTCGCTCAAGGCATTTGATCTGGTCTGCTTGTAAATGCTGCCGTGAGAACACAAACCAACTCTAGACAATTATGCAAATTTGTAACAAAATTAGTCCCTGATTCAGACCAAAGCAAGACAACACTAGGTCTAAAGCACCTAGAGTCAGCACCAGTAAGGTCAGGATGAAGCAGTCACAAAAAGGTCCTATGCATGCTGGCTCACTGTCACACTGGCCTGACTTACTGGGACACTCAAACAGAACACAGCCGTCATTACTCTTATTAGTACACCTGTGACGAGACAAAATGTCCGCTGTGAGAAAGGCCTGTTGCTCTCCCACGTGTCTTGCATCAGTGGTTAACGAGACAGACTGCAGACCCACGTGTGCCACATCAATGCTGACCTGCCAGTCTCATCTTCCACTAAGATAAATACTTGTCATAAGACATTCCTGTCTCCCCATTTCTTTGCGTCCTCCCTCATTTCCCTTCATTCTTCTTTTCATCACATCTCCATCCCTCTGTCTCTCTCCAGTACATCATCTGGTTTGAGAAAAAAAACACCTCAGGTTTGTTTTTGTTGCTACCATGTCCACAAGTCTGTCATATTGAGTTGGGATCATCATTTATTGGGTAGATCTCTTGTTTTTATATTTTTTCTCCTTTCTTCCCTTGCTCCATCTCACTACAGCTCATATTTATCCAACATTAGCCCCATCTGAACCAAACCTACTTGTTTTGAATTCCATTTGTATGACAAGATATTTCCCGGCACCTCATAATGAAGAAAGGGATGAGTTTGTTTACTCAATTTACCAACATATCCATCAGACTCAGTTTGGATTAGTCTTTATTTTTGGGATGGATTTACTTTTCCTATCAATCTCTGTTTTGCACCCTTGGTCTCACATTTCTCCCTCTCCCTCTCTCCGTCTGTTTCAGTGTTCAATGTTAATAATTTTACAGGAAGGACATCAGCAAACTTTGCCAAAACATGGACATAAATGTAAACTGTACACTGAATCCCAAACCCTAGCTAGTGAAGTCAACCTTTCCTCATCGACATGTATCATGTGGCCAAGTAACTTGTTAGGTACCTGTGTGGAAATACACTCACTGGCCATTTTATTAGGTACACCTGTTCAACTTCTTGTTAACGCAAATAGCTAATCAGCCAATCACATGGCAGCAACTCAATGCATTTAGGCATGTGGACATGGTCAAGACAACCTGCTGAAGTTCAAACCGAGCATCAGAATGGGGAAGAAAGGTGATTTAAGTGACTTTGAACGTGGCATGGTTGTTGGTGCCAGACGGGCTGGTCTGAGTATTTCAGAAACTGCTGATCTACTGGGATTTTCACACACAACCATCTCTAGGGTTTA
>NC_065507.1:13870694-13935225 GCF_006386435.1 Epinephelus moara | reverse complement strand
TTCCAGCAGGATAACGCACCATGTCACAAAGCTCAAATCATCTCAAACTGGTTTCTTGAACATGACAATGAGTTCACTGTACTCCAATGGCTTCCACAGTCACCAGATCTCAATCCAATAGAGCACCTTTGGGATGTGGTGCAACGGGAGATTCACATCATGGATGTGCAGCCGACGAATCTACAGCAACTGTGTGATGTCATCATGTCAATATGGACCAAAATCTCTGAGGAATGTTTCCAGCACCTTGTTGAATCTATGACACAAAGAATTAAGGCAGTTCTGAAGGCAAAAGGGGTCCAACCTGGTACTAGCAAGGTGTACCTAATAAAGTGGCCAGTGAGTGTACATTGAATGACCTGGACAAACTTTCATATTTATAACACTGACTGTATTAAGTGTAGATTACAATGCCATGTGCCATACATTTTGGGATTGCTGGAAAATTCAAAAAGTATAGCCTGAAAATAAGAATATTTATTTCAAATAGATATTTGGCCACACTTAATGTTACTTATGATATTGGTTTTAATCAATTATTAAAGGATTAATAGGTCCATAGAAACGTTTTTCTTTGTTTAAAAAAGTCCTTTAAGTTTTGGAAATCCATTGAAGGCCTTCAAAAGCACAATCCGTCATCCCCTTCCTTCCCTCACTCACACTCTTCAACTGTATCATTACATTAACTTTGCCTCCTACATCATCCAGTGGGTATTACCATGTTTAAATTCATGACTGTTTATTTTTGTTGTCTCCCTCTCTGCCTGGGCAAGCCCAGACTGTAAACCTTATCAAACATTCTGTCTGATCAGAACCTATGAATTATGAATAGAGGAACAAACAAATGTATGTGTAACTGTGTGCGTGCGAGGGAGAGAAAGAGGGGAAAAACAGACAGTGAAAAAGATAGGGGGATTGAGTCTGATCAGGATTAATGAGTTATGATAATGAGAACAAACAATTGTTTGATAGTGGAAGAGGAAGCCCTGCAGATATTTTCAGTCGAGTGCATGAGAGAGGCAGAAACAGAGGGGAAGTGTTTTGTGTACTTTATTTGCTCTGAGCAAGTTGTATGATCCTGCTGTGCTGCATGTGGATGTGTGTCTGTGTTTGTGTTAGGAATACTTGTTCGTAAGTGTGTGTATTTACATATCTTAATTTTTTTTTTTTTTTTTCAAATTATGTTTATTTACCAAATCACCAGATCATGAGATTTGTGTGTGTCTGTGTTTGTTTGTGTGTGTGTGCAGCTCACTGAACAATAACTGGTTTTCTTTCTGACTGATTCTGCTGCTGTATTTGGTCACATGATCTGTAGCAAACTGAGCCTGCATAGTATGAGACAGCACCGTCTGATTATAGGATAGTGAACGTAAAATCTCAGTGTACAAACTCTCACACAACTCATCCTGTATAATCCAGGTCTCATTTATCCAGTGGCATGCTCAGTACTTCCCAAACACATGCAATTATGCTAAAACACTGCGTGAGCATGCGCATGCATATGAGCTCCACCTAAGCAGAGTGCCCAGGCACGCTACTCGGCCGTGCATGAGAATGTTTGTACTGACGTGTTTTAAATCATAATGTTTTAGTGAAAATGCATGTGTGTGGGAAGTACTGAACACACGGCTGGATAAATGAGACCTGGTTTATACTGCAGGAGTCATGTCAGAGTTTGTATAATGAAGCTTTGTGTTAGTTCATGCAGGACACAAAAGTCATATGCCCCAGCTGTAACCAGCTGTTAGATCATTGCTTCTCATCAGTCATATACCAATCACAGCCCACTCTCACAACAAGGCAGTCCATTTAAATATGGCCTCCTACGCACTGATACCTGCTACACTAATGCTGCTGCTGCTGCTGCTGCTGGAAAAGCTTTGCCTCCTCCACCCCAGCCTCCACCTTTCTAATTCAGAGTCCTAAAATGGCTTAAAGGTTAAAAGTGTATTTTACGTCTTGCTTTGGGCCCACTCTTGTACACCCTGGAGGGTTTCTGCATTGCACTCCCTGCATTGGTTTAACATGCTGCTTGTCTGATCCAAGGAGCATAACTGTATTTCCATTCGTTGCAATAAATGGTCCAATCTAAGACGAGTGTTCCTAACTGAACTGATGTTTTGATATAATTCAGCTGTTGATAAACGCAGTCCCCATTTACCTCAATTCATGAAGTATGTTCGCCTTTTTTGGATTTTAGGTTCACCGTTGGTGGAATGAAAGAAAAACAACATTTTCTTTACTAATTCAGTGCAACACACGGTGAGTTATTGATATACAGAAGGTCATTTTGTGGTTCAAGTATTCCTTTAAACCCCTGTCAGACATGCACGTTGCTTTGTAAGGGAACAGATAAACATGTCAATGTAAAATCAATATTAGGGTTGAGCAGAATACACGGATGAAACAAGTAGCTGGTAGGGATAGTGCATAAGTATAATGTAGAAGTATCATACAGGTAAAATGTGTCAATATCTGTACTAATGATGAAGGAAAATCCTTGTTTGGATATCTCTGTGCAATATTTTAGTCTTTCGATCAGAATCCTGAGATTGTTCTGTTTATAGTTTCCTAATAAATAACAAATATAGCAACTTCTGATCAACCTGTATCAGTTTCAGGTGTAAAATGAACACTTTTCATTGCATTTCCATTGTAAACTACAACCACTGCCAGTATAAACCCTGCCCATTGCAAGTAGGAATACAGATACAGATAATAGTGTGCTCATTCATCCTTGATCAACATGTTGGCATCATGTTTGTAAAAGACCGTAATTTGTTTTAGTATAAAAGTCGCTCTGGAAATCTGCCTCATCAGGACTGAGCATCATTTCCTGATCTCTGCTTACACAACTCTAGCCTGAATACTGCGTGCACAATAAAGCTGGGTGATATGGCTAAAAATAAATACAATGGAAACCTAACACTTTCTACCAAATCATATACAAAATAGTCCAATTGATGTCCAGTGTAATGGACAATTCACACGTAAAAAAAAACAAAAAATCCAATAACTCATTTTGGTAGTTTTGAAAAATAATTTGCTTGGAACTATTATTAATTCAGTCAACAGAGCATCATGCGACCGCATCAGGGTCTGTATATCTACCTGACAGTCCTCTGTATCTTTCTGTTTTTGCTGTCTGCTAAAATGATCATGTCTTCTCATGGAAGACAATCAAAAATGGAACAAGTCATCCTAAACCGTCAGTTGTCAGTCCATCAAAAAAGCTTCACTAACAGATAAACCACATGTGAGCAAAAAGCGAGGATGTGTGTAGTATATTTTTGAGAGTTGCTCTTTTCATGCAGCTGGTAGCCCACTGAGATTTGGCTCTGTGCTCCATCTCTTTTTCATCCTTAAAAGTAGTCAAATGCAGAAAGACCATGACTGTTCCGTAGTTCAGGTGACCCTTTAAAGACTCTGATAAACTGACAGTGGTTAGAGAAGTTGTGCTTTTCATCAGAAATACGCTGCGATATCGTGTGCATGTGTTTGTGTATCTGTGTGTCCTCTTTGAAAACTGTGCCCATCGTATCTGTCTGCCAAGGCTTACTTCCTCCCACACACCTGGATGGCCACCTGGTCCATCCACCAGGAGCATTACAGAGCATTACACACACACACTTACACAGATACACACCGGCTCAAAACTCTCCTTGACGGTTTGATGTGTGTGTAACATCATGAGCTGTGCTGTTCACTTAGAAGAGAAACAGGCTAGCCTTCTGTTCAGCCTCCAGGTTAAGTATTGATCCCCCCCTTCTCTGCTTCGCTTTCTGCATCTCTCACTTTCAAGCTCGGCATCCAAAAAGTTTGTAGTATAATGTGTTTTATGCACAGACATGTTTTCTCACTACAAAAACAATAGTGGAATAAGGCAAAACAAATGACAGACAGGAGTCCTATTCTCTTACTGGTCACTAAAAGGACTACTAGATCAGAGGCGCCGCCATGCAGCAACACCACACTGACTAGCAGGCTTCCGGCTCAGTCATGCAAGGACTTAAACAAGCTCTGTCGCCAAAAACAAAAAGTTAGCCTCCATAAATGAAGCCCAGAGGGAGAAGATTGGCAACCAGCAAAGAGTTCAATCAGGGGTATGAATGATAGAAACTTGGAAGCGAAAATGACAGTCCACAAAGAGCATTGGCTAAACAAAATGTCAGAAACTTAGAAAAGGCTTTGGAGAACAAAGAGTGCAAACAAGACTGATTTAATATCAAACACAGGTAGAAGGAGGAGATAAATCAAGACAAATGAAAGGAAATCTCCTCCCTGTGGGAAACTCTTCTTGCTCAGAAGGAGATAAACGACGTTGCTTGAAGCTGCCTGGAAAGAGGACAGTGACAAGATCAGAGCGGCATCTGAAAACAACCTGATAGCAATTGAGGAAGACTGCATGAGCCGACAGATCGTGTGAGAGGAGGACAAAGCCACGAATTTAAGGGAGGAAAAAAAAATGGCGGCAGGAGGTGAGCTAGGTGGGAGAGGTGGTGAAAGAGGAGGATGACTTCATCAGTGGGGTCATGAAAAGAGCAAAGCTTGCATGAGAGCACATCTCCAGAGGAAGAGTTGATCCAGTGCATAATGGGGCAGAAAGTCAAATATGGATCTCTGAAGGAGAGCCTAAGAAAGACAAGAAGGCTGAGGAAGCTGAGAAGGATGTGACTTGCAAAAGGGGGAATAAAAAAAGGCAAGAAATACTGAAGAGAGATAAGTGTAGCTGGTTCAGTGATACAGAAGGTCCTGGCACGTTTATATGTTCTCCTCCCACACTCCAGACATGCACATGCTTTCTCAACAGGGCCATGTGTGAGGATAAAAATGATAGCAGTCAGTTTAGCCAATGTTTGGTAAAAATATGGCATTTTGGAACATATTGAGCAATATGACCTTCAAATTCTGAAGTCTTCTCACTGGATTTCAATCCCAGTTTCAGATTCAAATTCAGCTTAAAACTGTGCATGAGCCTGAGCCAAAAAACACCAACAGCACTTAAAGGAAAAAAAAGGACATAGCTTTAATTAACCTGAGAGCTTACTGGGGTTGTGACAGTTTTGTCTGTGTATATTAAGCATCAGTAAAGAGTGCAATTCAAAATAGGTGCACAGTAAACATTTCTTAAGGTCGCTAACCAACTGCACTAATTAGAACAAATGTGATTCTTTACTTACCGTTTTGTCACCATGGAAACCACGTCGGTTACAGTCTCAACAGGCAAGCCACTCTGCTGACAGATAACAGCCACAACAGTACAGTACTTCCTCCCTGGGTTGTGGGCTATGCTGTGTTGTATATTGATCTATAATGCATGCGGCTGGCAGGGAGAGAGCAGAATTGGATTCCCCAGAAAGAGGGATGACGATAGAATTGGCAACTCCTGATCCTCCTGTCTTGCATACATGACCTCAATCGCTGATTGAGAACATACCTGATCATGATGAATTGAGTTCAATCTGAACATTCTGACGAGGCTGTGTAATGGAGCAGAGGTTGCTTAAATGAATTCCTTGAAATATTGATAGGTAATAAAAGCACGGCTGCTGCAGTGGGACCACTGAAGACGGGGAATTAAGGTCTTTGCCTCACTGGTGCGCACAAGTCACATTCTCATCTACCTACACAGGCGTGTAGACACACTTTACACAGCCATAGCAAATATGTCACATAGTTCATGTCACAGAGACCACGACCCCTATTGTGCTATCTTATGGTGACAAGTCATTGTTCTGTTTTCTCTTTTTATTTGTTTTCTTTATTATATGTATTGAAATTAGTAGGGCTGCCCCCGAATAGTCGACCATTAGTCGGCAAGATTTCGTTGGTTGCTTAGTCGCAGAAAACAAAAGGTGAAACTCTATCAGGAGCTGTGCCTCGTCAGAATAAATCAAAACCTATATGAATGAACAATTAAGGAATTTAATTTGAAAGGACAGACACAGGAAGTGACCACGCTCAACCGTCAGACAGGAGTCACGTAACAAACCAACCACAGCCGACAGATATCTTTCCCTTCTTCTGTAAATATTCAGTCTGATAAATATGGAAAAGTCATGGATCATGTTAGTGCAGGGCTACCCAGAGCTTTACATCTGTCCCACGGATGATAGGCCTACACACTTATAAACAGCGCCTGGAAGAAGATCAGCTCTGCACTCAGGATTTCAGATAAATAGGCTATACGATGCTTGAAAAGGTTGTTTGGCAACATCAGACACAACTCTTGAAAGGCAAAGAAAAGACACAAGAGTAGCTCAAAGCATCCAACCTTGTGTTTTCCAGGTGGTTAAAGATGCAGCATCTGTACGGCCCTAATTTCCAGGGCTGGTACCTGCGGTTATTCCACAGGCTAGTTAATAACATGTCGGGCAGGAAATCCAAAGTGTGGGATCATTTTGAGAAGGTGAAGGACGAACCCAAGGTGATATGTAAACTCATCTTCATTGGTCGACTACAAACATGACGTATCATCTGAAACATGGAAGTAGCTACATGCCCATTAGCCCACAGCGTCATTAACAGGCGGCTCGCTCAGTGTGTGACGTGCACTTGTAGATAAAATATAGGCCTATATTAATGAAGGTTCATTAGTACGGTTTTGTATTTCTCTGTAACGTAGCACAGTGTTAACAATGTTACTGATACTGTTCTTTCTCACACCTTCAACTCAAACCATTGTGTTGCCCCGCCCAGAATATATCATTTAATAATTAAATCAATATCGTAAACATGTGGGCGGGAAAATTCTTAGTCGGGTGGAAATATATGAAAGATTTAAACTTTGGAATTCAGGATTGTATGAATGCACTAAGGACTTTATCGTGAGGATAACTCAACAATTCAAGCAGTGAAATGGGGAAAGAGATCTTTGATTTTTTATTTAGCTGATGCAACCAAACACTGTTCAGCATTATCTAACCTTGCTGTTTCGGATGATCTGTGTTGAATGAGAAAGGTGATTGCTGTGAATCAATGTAATGTGTTTTATACCAGCACACACAGTTCAGTGCTCAATCTACACTTAATAAAACACTTAATTCTAAGTTTTGCATGTAAGGAGACATGGTCGACTCTACCAGTGTTGCCGCTGCAATTGGCTGTTTCATGATTAGGTCCACATGACTAGACATATTTGGAGTCTAGCCAAATCTGGCAAGATAAAGAGGTTATGTTTCCTCACAGGGGTTGTTTGGATCTTTTATTGCAATCCTGATGCAACATTTCCAGTTGCCAAAGAACAAACTCAGCTGTGGTGGTATCCTCCTCCTGCACTCAGGCTCTCCCATCTGTGCCTCTCAGTGCAGAAAAGGGGTCTTCCCTTTGCTGCTACATTGCAGAAAGACTGGTTATATTTTGTTTTGGGTCTTCCGCAATTATGTGCACAGCACTCTAGCCTGACTCATTTTCTAGTCCTGTTTGTCTGTTGTAGGCCATATTTTACGAGCAAAACATGGATCCACTAAAGCAAAACAATAATCTGTCACACACAGGAGTTGTGGGTTTGAAACTGAAGCACAATTTGATCTCAGAGGAAGCCACATTTGTGGCTACTGCGAATGGCGTATTTAACATTTGTGCTCGTTTCAACAGAATCACATAGCTGAGCTCAGGCATTATGATGTTTTGAGTCGGTTTATCAAACTAGTAATGCGAGAACAGTGGAGCAAGCAAGTTTGAAAGGATTGAAGCGGAGACGTGTGGGACTGGGGGAGTTGTAGGAAGAAAGAGAGTAAAAGAAAGTGCTTTAGACAGAGAGCAGTAGGGGCTACACAAGCTAAAAGAAAGATATTTTTAAGGCAGGAAAAATATAGGAGTGAGAGTCAAATTCAAGCGGTCTGTTTTGTAGTGCTGCAAAGGCATAAATCTGATGCAAGGCCTTGTAACGTGGGCACACACACACTCATACACATGCACGCGGACCTACACAAAAACCACACTTAAATTATTTATTTATGACCATATCTTCAGCAAAGCATCAAGCTTAAAGACCACAGAAGGAAATGTCTACAAAACACAGTAGCTTTGTGTGGGCCAATGGCACATGTGTCGATACCAGATCAATGCATCTAACTACAACACACCACACTGGCACTGCCTCAGGAGTAAGGCTGGATGTCAGTAGTCGATAGGTATCAACCAAAATAGCCCAGTACCAAGTGGTATTGAAACTTCTTCTGTCAAATGATACCTGGATTTGATCCTTTTTGTACTCAGGTCTAGAAAAAAGAAACATGCATGGTTTTGCTTGGAGCCAAACGCTGCAAACATTCTTTGATTTAATACGATGTGTGACTGGCTGACTGCTGCAGCCGCTACAACCCATGTGTATTTGGCGGAGTTGGCAGTTCAGTGTGCCAAGATGCCACAGAAATGTTCAAGAGTGTGGCATCTGGTGGCATTCTCTTCATAGTTGCTTATATGACATAAAAAGCTGGATGTCTCAAAACTTCCTAAAATTCAGCTTTTAAAAGACAGAAATTCTCGTCATTGGCCCTGAAATATCTCCAAACAAATTCAGCTGCTCGTCAGCGCCTAACTCCGAACATAAAATCCGGTGTAAAAAATTTGGGTGTTATTATGGACTGTAATTTGACCCTGGAGCAACATGTAAAGAATAAAAGAAAGTCCAGTCTTGTTTTTATCAGCTGAGGAATATCTCCAAATGTAGGTCACTTCTGTGCTTCAATACCACAGAGAAAGTCATCCATGCTCTTACATCCTCCCGCCTTGATTACTATGATGCCTTGTCCACCTGTCTAAGAAATTGGTCTACAGATCAGTTTCAGATTGTTCATAATTCAGCAGCTAGACTTTTGACCAAAACAAAACAATCCTCACACATCTCACCTATTTCGGCTTCACTACGTTGGCTTCCAGCCTCTCTTAGAATCCATTTTAAAGTTCTCCACAACCTGACTCCCCCTACCTGTCTGAGCTCCTTCACTGGCACACTCGGTCCCGCACTCTTGGGTCTGCTGATGCCAACCTCCTGACAGTTGATAGACTTATTGTGTGTGTGGGAGTGTATGTATGCAGCCATGCGTATATATGAGTGAATGCATACAGGTATATGTGTGTTTAAGTGTATATGTTGCTGTAGGCGTGTGTATATGCTTATGTTTTATCACTTTTGCTTTGTATTTTTTTTGTAAGTAATTAGAATTGTTATTATTATTTTACACAACTGGATGCTCTCATTCACATGATGGGTATTGAATGAAGTCGAAAAACAAAGGTATCTGATGAAGAACTCTATCGGGATTAGTCTCACTTTGAGGGTACTGGTATTAGTGCTGGTATTGTAATTTTATTAAATGATACCCAGCCTTGCTCAGGAGTTCAACAATCAGTCTCTTCCCCAATTGACCCAAAAGCCAAAAATAAGTAATGTCTGGAGGTTCCACATCATTTTGTGGGGAATCTGGTGTAATCTGGTCTGTGTTTCCATGGATCGTTCAACCTTTCTTCAACCATTTCCAGACTGTGCTCATCACTGTCCCAATCCAACACTGAAGTCTTGGTCCACACATTTGTCTCATCCCGCATTGACTATTGTAAAGCAGTACTCTTTGGCTTTCCCACCAAACTCCTCAACAGGCTTCAGATCATTCAGAACTCAGCTGCACGGATCATTACCTTCAACAGATCATCCAACCACATCACCCCCATTCTCATCCAAAACTGGCTTCCTGTTCAATATCGGATTGACTACAACAACTCTTCTGCTCACCTTCAAAGCCCTCCACAACCTAGCCCCCACATAACTCTCTGACCTCCTCCACGAGTACATGCCCTCTGTTTTCTGTTCTCCTCCTTTGCTGATCTCCTGACCATCCCCACCTCATGCCTCAGCACCGTGGGTGCTAGGCCTGTCAGCTGCACTGCCCTCAGGCTCTGGACCTCCCTATATCCACACATTTGACAGTCTGACAGCATAATGTCATCCAAATCCCATCTCAAAACCCACCTGTTCAAACTAGATCACTCACTGTAACACTCACTGTACCCTGTGTTTCCATTTTAACTCTACAGTATTACTGTTTTTATCCAGGCTCTTACACGTGTCTGCCCAGTTCATGTCTCTTGTTTCGTCTCTCTTTCACTTGTTGCCATTTGGCTCTACTTTTATGCTCTGGAAGGTGACCTTGGGTGTTCTTAAACCCCAAAAACCTATTAACTCTTAATGTAGCTTACATTTTTCAGGAGAGCGTTTTGGAAACATGCCTGCATTCAGCTTGGCTAAAAATCCCTTTTAAACCATGCACATTCACTTCCCATAAAACATCCCATAAAAATCCATCCATTTTCAGAATGTGAGAGGCTACACTGAGAAATAATAAATACTACAGACCAAGTCAACAACACATCTTTTTTATTTCTACTTTGAAACACCTAAAAAGGTTCCCCGTATGTACATAAAAGAAAAGGTTGTACAAGTCATACGATGCGTATAGAATAACTGATATATTTCAAAGTTCTGAAGCACAACACCAAACTAAGGAGAAAAGGTCAGACTGTGGGTGTTTTCTGTTTACTAAAAGCTCCAATTAAGATATCTCTTTATGAGGTGAAGATATCAAAACGGAGGATAAGGAACCATGAAGGCAAATGTCACACGCAGTCTTGGAAAATCTACTCAAAATAGAGATGTGGTGTAATAAACTCCACAAAGATATCCAAATACCATGCTCTAATTATGTTATCAACATATGCCTCCAACATCAAAGTCAGCTTTTCATTAAAAAAACGTACAGCCATGCCCTTTTCCCTGTTTCTTATTCAAGCATAGACTAATCAAAGACTTGTTATGAATACATCGCTCCGCTGAAAAGCTGGGGAGAGCCTAGGAAATAGGGGTGAGCGATCCGGCCAAAAAATAAATAAATACATAAAAATCACGATCTTGTAATCACAATCACGATCAACAAACGACACTAAATTGCGACCTTTTTTTCTCAATTTTGAAATGTCCTGTAGACCAGCGGTTCTCAAATAGTGTGTGATGCCAGTCCAGGTGTGCCGAAGGATTCTGTGATAACCTCTCAGTATAATTGCAGTATTCATCTGGGCCCATACAAAAAGTTATGAATGAATTTTTAATTGACTGTATCAGTATTTTATGCACATCCATTTCCAAATAAAGGGGCAAACTCTGGCTAAAAAAATGTAATGTGATTAATTTTAATTTAAAAACTAAATCATGTTGCATTGTATATGTTGGTCAAGGACGAGCCACTTGAAGTAATTGTCCAATCAGCAGAGCCATCTAGTTGGCTACATCTCTCTTTTGCTTTGCTCACGTATTGCAGATCTGTTAGTCAGTAGCTATGTTTTCATCCAAAAGTGATTCGAATCATTGGGAAATGTGCATTAAAAGAAATACGAATCCTGTGTGTTTCCATTAAATGTACGGACTTTCTACGAACTCGCGCAAGTTTTCCGCAGAACCGGAAACAAAACAATTCTCGCAATCTTCTTCTTCTATGTTTTCTGGCGGTTGGCAACCAGCTTGTAAATGCATTACCGCCTTCCTGACCCAGAGTGTGGATGTCACCATGGAGAGTGGTGCACTACGTCAGACTTAATTCGAACATAACTGTTTCCATCCCCTGTTTTGCGAATCAACATTTTTTCGAATCAACCAAAACCCGGCTAAAGCGAGCGTATTTTAGTTTGTGCGAATCAGGGGATTTTAATTAGAATTTTGGCGTTTCCATCAGGGCATGTGAGCGGAGCGGAGCGGGGAGCGGGGAGCGGGGAGCGGGAGGATTTTGTGTTGAGCGAGGAGCGACTATTTTTTTAAAAGGTGGAGCACTGTACTTCAGAAAAGAAACTGAGAAGAGAAGCAGCGGTACCTTGGAGAACGGTCCCTAACTGCGGGGAGAGGGGAGAGGGCTTCGGAGGTCAGCCGCTTAACCCGGTCCGTCTCCTCTACACTTTGACTATTTCCACCCTGCCAGCGGTACCGCGTAGAACGGTCCCTAACTGCGGGGAGAGGCGAGAGGGCTTCCTCGGAGAATCTACCAAGCTCATGTTTTATTGGTGCCGTAGCATTGTTCCGACCTCTCATTGTTCCGACCTCTCATTAGTCAGACGTCCTGTTGTTCCGATATGTGATTATTACTGTAGCCTATTTGTGTACCATAGAGGATCAGCAACGCAACAAAAGTAGGCTACTGGTCGAGATACAAATGTCATAGAGAGAAGAGAGTGAAACACCATAACCTCCTGTTATTAACTCTGGGGTCGGGGTTGTGTGGGGAGCTCTCCGCGGTGCTGAACGGCTCCCGGCGGGCATATTTCTGCCTTGATGGTGCGCCGCGACCGGCTCTGGGTCAGCTGGGAAAGGCTTGAGGCGAAGCAGGCTCACAGCTTATGTGTTTGTCACTTTCTTTTTCATTTTAACCCACACCATGATCTTTTCCTGACCCTAACCAAGTGGTTTTTGTGCCTAAACCTAACCAGACCTTAAGCACAGGGCATCATGAACAATGGGTTTAATATGGTCGGAACAATGGGATGTCGGACCAATGGGCTGTCGGAAAAAATGGGCAGACCCCGTTTTATTTGTGAATAGAAGATTACAGGTTAGGGCAGTACGACGCAGTTGTTTTGAGCAGAGTGGTGAGCGAGTGGAGCGGGATAAAATTTATGATGGAGCAGAGCGAAGAATACGCAGAACCAAGCGGAGCGGATGAGCGGCACAAAGTGACAGGTCTGCGAGCGAGGAGCGAAAATTTTCACCCGCTCCGCTCCGCTCACATGCTCTGGTTTCCATCATAATTTTCCGATGCGATATTTCTAGATGCGCATCTAAACAGGCTGATGGAAACATGGCTAATGACGTTATGTGGAGTTTGGAAACAGAAGTAAGAGGACATTGAATATTGTGATCTTTAAGTAGATTGGGGAAGCCTTTAAGATCAATCACAATCTAAAATCATCAGAGTGCCCTTTCCTTTCCTTGTGGTTCCGAAACATTCATTCATTTCATTCATTCATTTTCTGTAACCGCTTATCCTCTTGAGGGTCGCGGAGGGGCTGGAGCCTATCCCAGCTGACATTGGGCGAGAGGCAGGGTGCACCCTGGACAGGTCATCAGACTGTCACAGGGCTGACACATAGAGACAGACAACCATTCACACTCACATTCACACCTACGGACAATTTAGAGTCACCAATTAACCTGCATGTCTTTGGACTGTCGGAGGAAGCAGGAGTACCCGGAGAAAACCCACGCCGACACGAGGAGAACATGCAAACTCCACACAGAAGGGCTCCGCCACCCTGAGATTCGAACTCCCGTGCTGTGGGTACCTGAACGACATTCACAATATCCCACAGTACAAGCAAGAGCAACTATAAACTAGTATGTTGCACCTGAATAGAATTCCGTCTTCTACCTCTGCACCCAAGCACTTTGACAACACTGACACAGAAAAATGAAAACCACACAGTTTTCAGTCTACAGTGTGAAGACCCTGCACTATATTTAAGGCTTTTTCTCTGATGTGGCATTATGAATGTAGTCTGTCTACCTTTAACATAATTTTTCAGTACCAGTACATTTTAACTGCATCAATAATGGCAGTGGTTTTCCAGCCTTGCTCGTGACACCTTAACTTGTATCACCTGGTGACAGGTTGGTTGTGAGCCGCTGAAGACTCATTTTCTTACAAAGATTGTTTCATTTGAATAATATGTAAAGGCCCGAAGTGACAAATTACCTTGTAAAAAAACCCTGAAAAATAAATAGAATTTCGTGTAGAAGAAATATGTTTTTCTTCCTCCTATTCCATTAATCATTTTACCACCCCTCAAATTTATCTTGCAACCTCTGGGAGTGCCCCAATCTCCCGGTTGGGAACAAGTGCTTCATAGAACTGAGAGCACATGCAGGTGTCAAATACTGACAGATGAAAAGGGCCCTCCTCCCCCCCCACTTATGTCACTGCTTTGAGGAAAAAAACAAGTTCCCTCATATTGACGTAAGTGCTATTGATCATCATGTGGCCCGGCGGGGTGCTTTTCAAGTACCTTGACTTTGGCGTGGAAGTATGTCTGCTCTGTCTCAGATTAATGGGTCATTGATTGATCTTAGATGCAACAAACAAAACTCACCAAAATGTCTAAACACAACAGTCCTTGATTGATTCCCCTTCTCTGCAAGGTTAGACCTTTGATATTCAATTGTATTTCTACTGCTGGCAAATGTTTACTGTATGTTTGTGTTTATGAATGAGAGGTGTGGGTCGGTGTGTGCGTGTCGTCGGGTGTCTGCAGGAGGCCATGAGACAGCGAGAAGCTGCGTGACAGACAGAGAGAGGCAGTGACAGTGACAGAGTGGAATGCCTTTAAGCATTCAGCTTTCAATCTCACGTCAGCGTTGGGTGAGAGGATCTGCTCCACATGTGGCCTGTAGAGGTCCCCATTGCACTGTGACAGCGGTTAGGTGTGTGAGGCAGTGGGTGGGTGCAGTGGTCAGGGCTGCTATGACAGTCGCTGTGTGGGTCTGACTTCTAGCTTCTCTGGCTAAAGGTCATATTCCACAAATGTGCAAACGTTATGAAGGTGAGTCTTGTACGTACAGTGAGGCAGTTTTATTTATATATATTTTTAATTGACTCACTGCAGAGAGAGCATATGTAGCACACAGGAAGTGCTTAAGTGTGAGCTTGTCTGTGTTTATGTCAGTGTGTATTTTTGCTATAGGGGATGGGCTTTTAATGTTGGACTACAAATGTGAGTTTGGCATGCAAGTTGATTGTGTATGCATGTGAATTCTTCAGACAATGGTGACATTGGAGATTTTTGCAGTCCCCTGGATTTTGTTCAGTGTCAACATTTAAAAAGAAGATTTATTCACAGAAAACTTAAGGCAAGGTTAAGGACATGGTGAAAAAGACAACAATTATTCATCAGCCGTCTCACGTTGAATGGATTGATTGTGTCAATGTAGGACACATACAGCTTACAGGTTGAGTGTCTGAGCTCAGACCTCAACACTTCCCCCCCAAGGAGGCACCAAGCTCAGCACAGCAGGGGAGTGGGGAGTGATAATAATAACTTTCCTCCTTCGGAAAGGACTGCAGCCCGAACAGCAGGATGAGGAGTTGGAGGTGTGACATATGAAATGCTATATGATGGTGTCAGCACACATCACTGTTGACCAACACCGTTCTCTTTTACTTCCCCACATTACTTCCTGCATTGACTTTGAGTATTTGGCACAGAACGTGAATCCTGTATTGTTAAATAACCCAATTTAAACACAATTCCTAATGTTATTAAGCGTGTGTGGCTTTAAGGTTAAATAAAATGGAAGGCATCCAATTACATGAGGTTGAATGTACATGGCTGGGAGTGTCAAAGAGCGTGAGTATGCTCTATAAACAGTGACAGTGTGTGACCCTGTGAATGCACTCCCTTCAACAAAGTGCATGAGGTTTTCAAGAGAGATAAATAAATTACAGTATAACAGCTCCTCTGCCGCTCCCCCTCTGATGACTCCTGCCTCTCAATCTGCTGGTGACTGTGTTGTTCCTGTGTGACACCCGATACTGGAGAGATGTACAACCTGCGCCGACCCGAGTCACAGTTCAACGAAATCGGCTCAAATGACAGACAAGTGGAGAGAAGACAGAGAGGCATTAGAGGGACAGTGAGTAACAGAGAGATGGCGTTAGATTAGAGCGAGGAACAGATGAGTGTGTTGGAAGCAGCCGAAGAAGGGACGAGAGAGATTGGGGCCATGGTGACAGAGATGGAAATGACAGAGAGAGGAACGCTGAGAGTGGATGCTTGGGATGGTCGAGGTGGAAATGTCTATCTGGTGACATGTGCATTAGCATCTTGTCAGGGGGAGAAGGCCAAGATGTTGAGTGGAGGTGACACAGTAAGATGTGTAGTGGCCAAGTAAACCATCGGCTCGTCTCCAGACTCTTTCCCCCTCTGTCTCTCTCGCGTGGTCTGCCAGTGCTCCTCTCTCTGTGACCCCTCATTTCTTCTCTGTATCTGTCATTCATACATTTAATTTCTCTCCCCTCCCCTCTCTTTTGCTCTCAGAGGAATAAGCACCAGTCCATTAGGCCGGAGCTGCATCCTCTTGTAAAGATTATTGTCAACGTGGTTTGCAAAAACAAATCTGAAGCCTCTGCTTCTGTTGCTTAACCTTCAAACTCTTTACGAGTCTTCTATGCTATTTGCGTTTGTATGTTTAACACAGCCTACTCCACATTAATGTATGTAACTTCTATTGTCCACCAAACGCAGTCAGATGTGTGTGTTACTGTGTCACCCTTATGGTAATTTGTTGTTGGACCTGATGTCATCAGTGAAGCATGTAATTACGCATATTTGACCTGCGAATATTACATAAATGCATTATTTATGCACAATTGGGACAGAAATGCAATAATGCCAATTTCTCTGTGAATGTATTGGTGCAGCAGAGCAGTTAACTATTGGAAATATATTAAAAATATTGTATAAATTGTTGTTTCTTTTTGGACACAATGCTTGAATACAGTAATGTGTTGTATGGGGTACTGATAAGTGTTATAAGATATACTGTATATGATGTATGGGCTAATTGTTACAGCAACTATGTGTAAGATATGAACATTTTCTAACTATTGACACACTAGTATTACTTAGAATTTATTTTGGTTTGCAAATAGAAATAAGAACATTATGCATTAATCTACAAATTCATGTAAATAAAGTCACAACCTCCCACAGAAAATGGCAGATACCTGAATAGTATAATGCAAAACATTACACCAAAGTAATTTAACATAACTTAGACACCTCTGCAATCCAAAAAAGACGTAGGCTGAAGCTACTGCTTATAATACCTACTCTTTTAACAGCACATCATATTTAGAAATCAACAACAAAACAGACCAAAAGAGGCAAACAAGGCAAAAAGGTAAAATGATAATATATATGGTAAAAAGGTTAAAAAATATTTTAAAAAGTGCGTTCAGTAGATTGCAAATCTCTCTCAGGTAGACACCCAGGCTGACTGCTGCCATTCTAGACAATTCTTGTTATTCTAGCGAATGTGCCGCAGCATGTTTCAGACGCATCCCAGAAACTAAAAAGCATAAATACTTCTTAAATAAATACTACTTATATTCTTGACTGAGCGACAAGTGTGTTACACAGAGCAGATAGAGTTTTCCTGCTAACAGGAACTGTATGTGAAATATAGATACAATATAATTATGAGACTGAAACACAGCCAGAAGTCTTTGTTCCATGTCATTCATAACAGCACTTTGAATAGTATTAACTTTGTCTCAGATGAAAAGGGAGGTTGCGCATCAACAACTCAACTCAACTCAACTTTATTTATAGAGCACTTTAAAAACAACCACAGCTGAAACAAAGTGCTGTACAAAAATAAAAACATAAGACAAACAATAAAAACAATAAAACAGTAAAACAAGAGCAGAGTCTCATGCTGGGTTAAAAGCCAAGGAGTAAAAATGGGTTTTAAGACTGGTTTTAAAAACGGACAGTGAGGGGGCCAGTCTAATGTGGACAGGTAAATCATTCCACAATCTGGGGGCCGCCACAGAAAAGGCTCTATCCCCTCTGAGCTTCCGCTTAGTCCTCGGTACATCCAGGAGCAGCTGATCAGCTGACCTGAGGCACCGAGCAGGAGCGTAGGGATGAAGCAGCTCAGAGAGGTAAGGTGGGGCGAGACCATTTAAAGATTTAAAAACAAATAAAAGAATCTTAAAATGAATTCTAAAGTGCACGGGCAGCCAGTGAAGGGAGGCCAGAATGGGCGTAATGTGTTCCCTCTTACGTGCTCCAGTTAGTAGCCGAGCAGTGGCGTTCTGAACCAACTGGAGACGTGCGAGGGAAGACTGGCTGACTCCAAAATAAAGTGCGTTACAGTAATCCAGCCGGGACGTGATGAAGGCATGGATTACTATTTCAAAGTGCTTTTGTGCAAGAAAAGGTTTAACCTTTGCCAGCTGCCTAAGGTGAAAGAAGCTGGACTTAACCACTGCACCAATTTGACGCTCCAATTTAAAACCACTGTCCATCTTAAAACCCAAGTTAGAAACTGTTGGCTTCACATATAGTGCCAAGGGGCCCAAATCAACAGGGGGGGTTTCACAGGAGCTATTTGGACCAAACACCATCACCTCTGTTTTCTTTTCATTGAAGTTTAAAAAGTTTAAGGCCATCCAGTCTTTGATGTCATCAAGACATGACAGAAGAGGTTGTAGGGAGAAAGCATCTCTCTTCTTCAGCGGCACATAAATCTGACTATCATCAGCATAACAATGGAAGGAGATGCCATGCTTTCTAAGAATGGAACCCAGAGGAAGCAAATACAATGAAAAAAGCAGGGGCCCTAAAATTGAGCCCTGTGGAACCCCATATGACAGAGGAGCAGAGTGGGACTCAGAACCAGCAAGGCTTACACACATAGTTCTGTCTGCCAGATAGGATCTAAACCACTCCAGAGCACTACCACAGATGCCCACATGGTGCTGCAACCGGGATACTAAAATATTGTGGTCCACAGTGTCGAAGGCAGCTGTTAGGTCCAACAAGACAAGAATTACATAATCACCAGAATCATTTGCCAGGAGGATGTCATTAAAAACCCTTAGTAGAGCTGACTCTGTGCTGTGCAGGGTTTTAAAACCAGACTGAAAGACCTCCAGGATATTATGCTCATCCAGAAAAGATTTTAACTGTGCATGAACAATTTTCTCCAAGATTTTCGAAATGAAAGGCAGCTTGGAGATGGGCCTGAAATTAGCCAATACAGTGTGGTCGAGGCCAGGTTTCTTCAGCAGGGGCTGCACTACTGCATGTTTAAAGCTTATGGGGACAACACCAGAGGACAGACTGCTGTTAATGATGGCAAGGACCAGCTGCCCTATACTAGGGAAGATTTCTTTAAAAAAGTGAGGAGGGACAGCATCACAAGGGGAACCTGATGGCTTGATATGGCCAACCACATCATCTAAAAGTGACAAGGTCACAAGCTCAAATTTATCAAACACAGCCTGGCAAGGGACAGAAACAGAGGGGTCAGAGGCAGGCGCTGAAATGAGAGCCCTTGTGTTAACAACCTTGTCTATGAAAAAGTGCAGGAAGTTATTGCATAGCTCAGGGGATGCTTCCAAGCAGACAGACTGTGGGGCATTTAAAACAGAGTCAATAGTTTTGAATAACACACGAGGGTTATGGCTATTTGACACAATGAGGTTTGACAAGTATTCTCTTTTGACTTCCTTAATAGTGTTCTGATAAAGGTGCCAACAGTCCTTTAAGATTTGGAATGAAACATGGAGCTTGTCCTTCTTCCACCTGCGTTCAGCTTTGCGGCACTCCCGTCGAACTGCACGAGTCCTGTCACTGAACCAGGGCTCGGGTTTCACTTTAGGCTGCCTTGTTTTTAATGGAGCCACAGAGTCCAGAATGGTTCGGCATGAGGAGTGGAACCAGGAGCTGAGCTCCTCCGTGTCAGCAGGCATTGAGTAAGAGGAGGCACAGAGCTGCTCGAAAGCAGCGGAGAACTGACCAGCAGTGGAAGGGTTAAAAGTCCGACGGCGCTGAGCAGGAGCGCAAGATTTAACTGCAGTACAAGAAAAAACAACTTCAAACAATACGGGCATATGGTCAGAGATGACATTTTCACAGATCTTCAAGTTAAACACAGACAAACCATGAGAAAGAACGAGATCTAATGTATGACCATGTTCGTGTGTGGGACCAGACACACACTGCACCAAATTAAAAGAGTCAATAAGGCTTAAAAAGTCCTTCACCAACGGCTTATCAGGACAGCACACATGAATATTAAAATCCCCAAGAAAAAGGACACGATCGTAGTTTGGCATGATTTCAGCCAGAAAATCCGAAAAGTCTTTCACAAAGTCCTTATTGTACTTGGGGGGCCGGTAGATGACAGCGCACATCACCGGGTCAGAGCGACCCACCTCAAATAAAGTCGCTTCGAAGCTGGAGAAATAAGATGACACAGCGCACTGCTTACATTTAAAGTCATTTTTATAAACAGTCGCCGTTCCTCCTCCACGGCCTGACGTCCGCGGGGAGTTAAAATAAGAACAACCAGCTGGTAAAAGTTCGACAAGAGCGCTGCACTCACCAGCACCGATCCAGGTCTCTGTCACACAGAGAAAATCCAGGCCACGGGAGCTGAAGAAATCCCTCAGGATAAACGTTTTGTTTGCCAGTGATCTGGCATTTACCAGCCCAATCCTGGCAGGAGCCGGGGCCTGTGTTTCGGCGGATCGGGGAGCCCGGAGTAGCGTCTTCAGGTTCCGGAGATTCACCCCGCGCTGAGAGAGCCGGGGAGAGCAGGGGCGGCGGGGCCGGAATCCCTCAACCAGACCGGCGACAGGTACCAGGCAGGCGTCGATCGGGTCCAGGAAACGCCAGGGCACAGCGAAGGGAAAGGATAATCCATGTCCTGACCGGGAAATGGACGAAGATCGTGCCAGGCAGACCTTCAGCTTCACCAGCCGACCGCCGCGTTTACCGCGGCGACGGAGACGCTTCCGCCGGGGGGGTAGAGCTGAGGCCCGGTAAAGGTGAGTCGGGATTTCCGACAGGTTTTCTGTCCACCGTGATCAAATATACTTAGATCTCTGACATTATGTCTCAGATCTAAGAGGGATTGGCGATCATACACCAGCAGAGACTCGATCTGTACAGTGCCAAGGATTACAAACAACAAAAATGCCAGCCAAAGTGGGAGCAGCAGACGGCCAGCCATACACACCGGCGCCATCTTGAACTAGTAACAGTTCTCAACAGTGATGATACTCAGAGTGCTAAACCCAAAAATCCAATATAATCAAAAATGTGAAAATGGTAGCACATCTCAAATTGCCAAGTTAAGTAGGCGGTCAAAGTACTCATGTTTGACTTCTTTTAATGGCTCACATCAAAAAACAAACACTAACACATTTCGGCACATGGCCTTCTTCAGAGCGTTTGAAGACGCATACAATCCATCCAGCTATTTATACACAAGAAGGACGTTACTGCCCAGCTGAAGGTGGAGATGGTTCCGCTTGGAGCACGTGCCAATGTTTCTTCAGTGTGGCTTTTATTTGTGAGGCACAATACAATCACTGTGCGAACCATCTCTGAAGAACTTCTGTAAATCTCCACCCCTGGTTTCATTCAGGAGAGCACCAACTATTAAAAACATTGTCATGTACAAACATATGACTCAAAACAAGACCACGTGGCTTTCTACAACTGGCATGTTTAGATGTGGTAATTGTGCCTGCTGCAACAATACTACAAATACTAAATCCTTCAACCATCCCCACACTGGAAAGAAAATTCCCATTCGAGGATTTATAAACTGCAAAACAACCCACGTGATTTACATGCTGTCATGTCCCTGTGGTCTCTCATACATCAGACAAACTAAAAGACCCCTCAAACAACGAATATCAGAACACAAAACTGCAATCGCACAGGTAACATGGACTATGCAATTGCAAAACATTATGCTGAAGCCAATCACGGTTCACCTTCTTCTCTGAAGTTCTGTGGGATTGAAAAAGTCATGATGCCCACTAGAGGAGGTGACATCCTAAAGAGACTGGCTCAGAGAGAAATGTTCTGGATGTACACACTCAATATTATTACACCAAATGGATTTAATGACGATTTCAGCTTAAAAAGCTTCTTGGGTTAAGTTAGTCTCTTTTTCAAAAATGTAAAATGTTTGTTGCTATCTGATTTATGTAATACTATTTCGTCAGATTTGGTGTACTGTGTGATTGGTCCCTATGTTTGGAGCCATGGGGGTGCCATGTCATAATTCCGACATCCCATTATTTCGACATCCCATTGTTCCGAAGTCCCGTTGTTCCGAAATCTCAATGTTGCAATGCAAAAAGTTGAAAAAGCAAGCAGCAAGGGAAAGCAGCAAGAGACCGTGTTGTCGTGTTGTTTACTGTTGCCATGACGACAACGGTTGCCCTGTTTTGAGGAAGTAGAAACAATGTTGAAAGTTATAATTTTAACCCAAACCATGATCTTTTCCTAACCTTAACCAAGTAGTTCTTGTGCCTAAACCTAACCAGACCTTAACCATGAAACAGTTATTTTGTAACAATGAAAAATTAGATTTCGGAACAACAGTACTTCGTAACAATGGGTTTAATATGGTTGGGACAATGGGATGTCGAAACACTGAGATTTCGGAACAATGGGTCATTTTCAGAACAATGGGATCTCGGAATTATGAGCGGACCCCGCCATGGGAGGGAAGTTGATTGGTTTGCAACTAATTAAGGTCCACCTTCAGCTGTGCAGTAACGCCCTTCTTGTGTATAAATAGCTGGATGGATCGTATGTGTCTTCAAACGCTCTGAAGAAGGCCATGTGCCGAAACGCGTTTTTGATGTGAGCCATTAAAAGAAGTCAAATGTGAGTACTTTGACCGCCTCCTTAACTTGGCAATTTGAGATGTGCTACCATTTTTACATTTTTTATTAACTTTGTCTATGGGTTTTGGCACAACAAACAGGAAATAACAATTAAAACAGACAAAAACAAAACAAAACAAACAAACCATCTACCCATCTAGTGTACTGATTTACTTAAGCAAAAAGCACATCTATCAAGAAAAAAGTGACCAAATCATCAAAATCTGCAAGACTAAAGAAACAGACAAAAGCAACTTCTGAAATACTTCTGATGTATGACGCTATGCAGCTGGCTACTTTAGTCCTGATGGCAGAAAAATATCAAAATCTGGGACTTATTCATCTCATATCGTGCCTAATTTTAGTGGATTGTGACATATTAGGTGTGAAATTAATCTGAAGAAGCTCCGGTTCAAAATGAAACCAAACTTTTCTATGGATGCCAGTTTTTAAGCCAGAACGATGGTCAAAATGTGGACAGCAACCAACAGTAAAGCTTGTTGTTTTTAGCCAAACCAGTTTCAGGAGGAGCGAGGAGTCAGCAGTAAATAGCAATACAAAACAGTCAATAAACAGGTTATCAACAGCTGCAACCAAGAGAGGTCCTTGAGCATACAGTCATACATATGCACACAAATTATGAGGCTAATTGGTCTAGTAGTTTGCAAGATTAGTTGCGGACAGACAGGTACACACATTCATACATGTACACACACACACACACACACACACACTCATGCACACACGACCAAAGGCACGATCCCCTCCAGGCTTACACTTGGTGAAGATTAAAAAAATAAAAATTTAGAAAAGCACTATTGTAAACAACAATGCGTGACGTAGATTCTCCAGTGGGTGTAATCAAGGAACTGTGAGAGTGCTAAAAGCGACACATACTGTAGACTCCAATTGAAATTTGAAATGACTCATTTTTCTACAAACATGAAATAACTTAAAAGCCACAACAATTCTGTTCCTTGAGATGTGTCCAATCATACTTGTGCATTTTAAACAAAGCAGCGGTAATTCTGTTTGTTGATTCAATGCTGACTGAATCTATCCAAACACATATTTTGTTAGATTAAAGGAGGAATTGTTGCTTTCACAGCTATATTGGCAGCAAAACCATTATTTGAATGAAACAGAATCCTAAACTTATTTTTGACATACACAGCAATTATCCGCATTGATTTCTCCTCCCACAACAGCAGAGAAAAGGAGAGGGAGACAAAAACAAAGAAAACACATTCAGAATCTGGCTGATGCAAAAGATAGGCTGGTCATCACAGCTAAAGTGGCTGAATGAGAGCTGTCGCACTGCTGAAACGCCTTCAGTGGACTTTATGAGTAAAAATGTGTGTTTGTGTATGGTTGAATGCGTGTCTCAAGTGTTATTTACAGGATGGAGAAGGCTCCAGCACAGACAGAGCAGCAGATGCCTGAGCAGCCCGGCTTGGCCTCTCTGCTCGCCCACAAACAGGCGCCATATTGACAGTCTAAATTCAGCGCGTCAATAGTCATAAAGATTGATTTATAAGCTGCACTTCACAGAACAGCGCACATCTTTGGTGCACAGATTGTTGTATATGTGTGAGACAGACGGACAGAGGGACAGAGTGAGAGAAAGAGAGTGCTGTTATTTTTCACTTTGAAAACATGAACTTTAAATCGCCTGTGCTAAGTGCTGTATTTTTGTAACACGTAGACAAAAACATGAAAGGTCATTTAGAGCTCAGAGAGAAATTAAGACACACGCGCACACTCAGAAAGGGAGATAAATACACAGAAGAAGTGAGTTCGGTGTGGGGATCATGGATGGATTGCATTCATTTTTTTCCCTCCCATTTCCCTTATTCCCTCCACCACAGCTGGAGAGGCAAATGTCAGTGAGGTGTTAATTGCTGCCGCCTCGTCTCTCAAGCCCTGCTGCACTAAAAGCACCGGAGCATGTCAATATGTGATGTGTGTGTGTGTGTGTGTGTGCCGTATGTGCTTGTCTTCGGGTGTGCAAGAGACAGAGATGAGTAACTGAGTCTTCCATAAAGTAATTTAAGGCTTCAGTGGCATAACATTAAAGGTCCAGTGTGTGGTGTGTAGTGACATCTAGCAGTGAGGCTGCAGGACTGAAACTTCTCCCTTGTACCAAACCTGATGGATTATTAGCACCCATAGATGATGCTACGATCTTCACGTAAAGTTATGTACTTAACATGAAGTTCTATAGGTTAGATTGAGACAAGTAAAGTTCTGTAGGTAGGTTAAAACAAATAAAAAACATGGTTGGGTGTCTGTAGGTTTAGCCATGTAAAGTAACATAGGTTAGGTTTAGGAAAAGAAAGGTGGTTGGGTTGCCAAGTTTCTGTTGGGTTTCAGCCTGGTTGGGTGTCTTTAGGTTTAGGCAAGTAAAGTTCTACAGTTACTTTGGTTAAGTTAAGGAAAAGAAACATGGTTGGATGTCTTTATTTTTAACCAAAGTTACAAGGGATAGGTTTAGGAAAAGGGACATGGTTGGGTGTCTTTAGGTCTAGGCAAGTAAAGTTACGTAGGTTAGGTTTAGGCAAATACAGTTACATAGGTTAGGTTTAGGAAAAGGGACATGGTTGGGTGTCTTTAGGTTTGGACAAGTGAAGTTACAAGGGATAGGTTTAGGAAAAGGGACATGGCTGGGTGTCTTTAGGTCTAGGCAAGTAAAGTTACAAGGGATAGGTTTAGGCAAATACAGTTACTTTGGTTAAGTTTAGGAAGAGAAACATGGTTGGGTGTCTTTATTTTTAACTTAAGTTACATAGGTTAGGTTTAGGAAAAGGGACATGGTTGGGTGTCTTTAGGTTTGGACAAGTAAAGTTACAAGGGATAGGTTTAGGAAAAGGGACATGGCTGGGTGTCTTTAGGTTTGGGCAAGTAAAGTTACAAGGGATAGGTTTGGGAAAAGGGACATGGTTGGGTGTCTTTAGGTCTAGGCAAGTAAAGTTACAAGGGATAGGTTTGGGAAAAGGGACATGGTTGGGTGTCTTTAGGTTTAGGCAAGTAAAGTTACAAGGGATAGGTTTAGGAAAAGAGACATGGTTGGTGTCTTTAGGTTTAGGCAAGTAAAGTTACAAGGGATAGGTTTAGGAAAAGGGACATGGTTGGGTGTCTTTAGGTTTGGGCAAGTAAAGTTACAAGGGATAGGTTTAGGAAAAGGGACATGGTTGGGTGTCTTTAGGTCTAGGCAAGTAAAGTTACGTAGGTTAGGTTTAGGCAAATACAGTTACTTTGGTTAAGTTTAGCAAGAGAAACATGGTTGGGTGTCTTTATTTTTATTTGAAGTTACCTGGGTTAGTATTGGGAAAAGAAACATGGCGATGACGTACCTAAACATTACTGACCTGATCTGCATCCCCACATGGCCTTTCAGTCTTCAGACTACTTTCTGTTTTTTACTTGTTGGTCACTTGATTGCAGCTTTCCCAGATTAGTGGGAAATACATGAACTGTGATGCATCTCTTTTCTTAGGTATACCAAAGAATAGTGCATCAGGCGACAAAAAAAGGCAAGTGTTTGGATTTTTCCATTCTGGGCTAATGTAGAACAACATGGTGGACTCCATGAAAGAGGACCCACTCCATATGGAGATTTAAATGGCTCATTCTAAGGTAACGAGAACCTTATTCTTTTTTCAGGTGATTATAAACTAATGAAAATATAGTTATCAGTATTATATACAATTTCTCCCAATAGATGCCTCTAACTCCTACACACTGGACCTTTAATAAGGAGTGACGTACATGGCCAAAGCTTGTTAAAAACTCACTGTATCATTCCATTGTTCATCTCTCAATCTCCTTTTTCCAGTTTCCTTTCCTCTCCTTTACTTTGTACTCTCTGTCTCTCTCTGTCTCTTTTACATAGACAAACAGCTCTCTTTCCACCTGACCCCGCGCGACATCAGCATAACACTGTTAGGTGATTACTCGCAGAGGGAGCAAGATGTAACTGGCTACAGAATATCATGCAGCGCCGCCTGATTAACAATCTGTCTGAGACGTGTTGTGCGGCTGCTTTCCTCCAGCGGTTTTGGCTGATGCCTCAGAGGACAGCGGAGGGACAATGACTGGGGTCCAAGAGCACTAATGGAATCAGGCGCAGTCACTAGCGTGTGTGTGTGCGCAAGAGAGAGGGAGAGCAGTGGGAAAGGAGCATCACTCATTGTTGAGCCTCAGGACTAACACTGAATGAGGAAGAGGCTGGAAAATTCAAGTCAATAAACAAGACACTCAAACAGATATACACACATTTTTTTCTCGTTCTCACCATCTCTCTCTTTCTCTTTTTGCTTCACATCCTACTGACTTAAACACTCCTCTCTCTCCATGGCTCACTCTCAACCTCCTCCACTTTTCCCCTCCTTGTGCAGACATGATATGAGCGATGGTGAGCCGGGCCTGATGTGCCTCAGTCACACCTACACTAAAAGGCAAACAGTGACAAGATCCAGCCCAGTTTGAAATGTAACACACATTTTCACACAGACATTCCCCCTTAAAAAAATACTTTCCAAAGGTTCATGACTCTGAGCGAGGAAAGCATTGGAAAAAGAAAGATGTGTTTTGGGGAAATATTGGTTGTGAAAGCCTCGCTTCTGCCTCGCAGTTCAGGACTGGGGGAGAGAAAGAAACGGCAACAAAGGCGAGGAGAGGCAGAGACAAAAAGCAGACAAATAGAGGCAAATGCAGAGAGACAAGGTAGAGGCAGAGAATGAGCATGACAGAGCATCTGTGTCTGCACATACACCCCCACAAGTGAGACCGATAACGAAAGACAGAGTGACACAGAAAGAGAAAGAGGCCAAAAGACGATGCATTCCTCTTCCTCTCAATTAAGTGGCGTACTTTATCTATGGTTACTTCTCACTGCCTGGATCCTCAAGCTCTTAGTCTACTGGGGGCGTTTTTTTAACAACTTGTCCCGATGACTGGGTGAAAGAGATGAAACCAATCCTATTTGTAGTTGAAGTGCTATTTTCATGTCAGCGTTGCTTGTTCTGTTTTCTCAGGGTCTGTGTTGTTTTTGTTTTGTCGACACTTAGCGATAGGGAACTTTGCCCCCTCCGGAACTGTTCCAATTCCATGTTCCCAGTTTGCTCATCAGTGCATGTGTTTGTGTGTGTGTTTGTGTGTGCGTGTGTGCTTGTGTGTGTGTGTGTGCATAATGTGTTTGTGAGATATACGTTTCAAAATGGACAGATGAAAACAGTGTTTGGAGAGGGAAAACAGCGAAGCAAAAGTGAGAGATCTTCAAAGCGAGTTCAAGAATAATTTTCAACAGTCAGAAAGGCCTTGTTCAGACTTCCAGCCAAAATCTGTTTCGTTTTTTGGCATAACGAGATTGTATCCAGATTTATTGTGGAAAGTGTGGACAGCAAATAAACCATATGAAATAAGAATTTTGCAAATCTGATCCAAACCACAATTGGACGTGGTTTGGAATGCTGTTCCAATCATATATCTACCAACGGTCTGGCTGCACAAATCAGATTTCAGTGTCTTTTGTATCACTTGCAATGTGACACATAATGATGACGTCAAATTCAGAGTGACAGAACTGCTAACCAGAATCCATGATGTTGCTATCAGCAAGCTATGGAGGACAACTTTACCGCAAGACTTTTTGGAGGACAAAATGATGGGGTTTCATTTCTCATGCTTCTGCATTGGAAAGCCAAGTCACCAGTGTAGCTACATAGTTACTGATGCCTATGTCATTACCACAGCAACCCATGCATATAGGTCTGGACACACAAATCCAATTTGATCACATGCTAACAACAGTGCAGACAGTTTCTCTTCTGACCTTACCCTAAATGACGAGGAATTGAGGCTGAAGACTTGGACTCTGTGGCTTAACATGAAGCCAAAGCGGTACCAGTGGTGTTTCCAGACAAACACTGGAATAGAATTAATTTATCATTTCTGTCTCCACTACTCATATCTACTTTAAATACTAGCAATTCAGCATTGTACAGGTCCTTAAATTTGTGTGTTTAAAATTCTGATTTAAAAGATAAATAGACCAACTGTGGTGGGAAAATGCTGCACATGGAAAAGACTGACTCTTTATATGTCCCGTCAGGGTCCTGAATGCTGTTTGAGTGCTGTCTCTGAACATGGGGTGAGGTATCTGTCTTTGAACAAGTTGTCTTGGTGTTCATGTTCCTTGTATTTTCACTCTCACTGTTTATAACTTTGCTTGCAGCCACAGAGGGGAATCATGTTAAGAGTGGAGATATATTACCTACGTGTGTGTACGTTTGGTTGTGTACATGTACTGTATAAAAACAGACCACAGAAAGTAGTTGTACGCTCTCAGCCAGAACATTTCTTGTTGATAGGTTGATGCATCCACTTGCAAGTGTTAGAATAAAACAAGAAAGACCACTTTCCTGTTGTCAGTCCTCTGCTTTTCAGGAATTACCATGACACCAAGCAAAATGTAATGTACCAACACATTCTTACTCCGACCTTGTCACATTGACGTGTTGTCATGGACTTTCCACGTCTAGATACAATGTGAAAGGTACCCTGGGTGTGTTGGTTGTTGACCCTCTGGGACACCGTGTCAAGTTCTGCCTGTTACATGCATTGTCTTCTTTCAAAATACACTTCTGTTTTCGCAGGAAATTTAACGATTACATACAGTCTCTTTCAAAATAAAAGAACATGGTTTAGCTTTAGAATCTTACAGGATGCAAACACTGCTCTCTCGAGTGAAAGTCTGCGTTTGTTGGACCCATCCACCATGACCCCCACCTGCCCTAGTAAGACTTTTGCCGCCTTTACTTTTGTCCTTGTCCTGCTGTGTTTACCACCGACACTGCCAGGCACCCTTAAACTGAAATAGCAACTGGTCTTTTCGTTGGTTTCTGATGCCGCAAGTCACTATACTCGGGGTGTAAATCACTAGTTTCATCATAGTATGATATTATATAGATTCTTTGGATAATATGATATGATATCTGCCAGTATCACAAAGTCTGCCACAATATGATTTCAGTTCAATTCAATTCAATTCAATTCAATTCAATTCAATTCAACTCAACTCGGGCCTGCGATCGATATGAGACAATATCACGTGCCCATTTAAAGGGAAATTTTGGTTTATTTCAACCTGCCTCCTATCGTCCTAAATTTGTTTTAAGTGACTAGTGACATAAAAATAATAGTTAGCATGTTAGCCATTAGCCTAGATAAAGCCGTAGCGTCAGACCTGTTAAAACGTAAGTGAACGGGCATACTTCAAGTGCAAAGTTAGTCCACTAAACAAGCTTTTTTTCCACAAAGACTGCCTCATATCGTTAAGATAAATGTCAGAGAACATATAGAAAATGACATGTAAACATGTTGTCTTACTTTCAAAACTTATAAGAGGGGCCTCCGCAATGCCAGAGCAAACTATTACTCAGCATTAATAGAAGAAAACNCTGTGAGGCAAATTGTGATTTGTGATATTGGGCTTTATAAATAAAATTGATTGAATTGAATTGATTACCTTACCAGTGTGGTGCCATGTTTGTTTACCATTTAGCTCTGCTTTCCAAAGTGTGGCCGAAATATATCTCGCCAGCTCTAGATAAAGCCCAGCTGCATACTACTCCAGGTGGAGGTGTCTCGTCCTCGGTCACATCCAGACCTTGAAAATAAGGCTGCAACCATTCCTGTCCCATTCCTTGCAACAGAGGCATTCCTCTTCTGTGGGCANTAACTTTGCACTTGAAGGGATGCCCGTTCACTTACGTTTTAACAGGTCTAACGCTACGGCTGTATCTAGGCTAACAGCTAACATGCTAACTATTATTTCTATGTCACTAGTCACTTGACGATAGGAGACGGGTTGAAATAAACCAAAATTTCCCTTTAACACAACTGGTTACAGCAGAAGCTGCCAGCCCTTGCTTTTTTGCTTTTGGCAATACAGTCAACACATGAACAGTTTACTTGAAATTTACTNGTTGAAATAAACCAAAATTTCCCTTTAACACAACTGGTTACAGCAGAAGCTGCCAGCCCTTGCTTTTTTGCTTTTGGCAATACAGTCAACACATGAACAGTTTACTTGAAATTTACTCCACTAACACATAAAAAAGCACATGGGATAAATTAGCCTTCAGGGCCTCCTGGCAGAAAACCCTTTCTGGAAGAAATCTTTTCATTTTAACCTAACCCATTATCTTTTTTCTAGACTTCAGGGCTATCTCGCCGAGGACTGCAAGGGCAAGTTTTTCTCAACAGCCATAAAACATTAACAACAAGATCATTAACAAAAGTATAAAATTCAGCCTAATGATAACTGTCAAGGTTCATAGACAAAACAATTGTTTTTTGCTAGTCACCCATCATTAGCTTAACATTTTACATTTACATTTTATACTTTTTCTTACTCATTGCTGGTAAAAGTCGCTGCATCTCACGGCCAAACAGCAGGGTTGAATTTCATCCTTCATGTCCATCCTTCATGAAACAGACCTGCTAATGTTGCTGCAATAAGTTACTGCAGTGAGATGCCCATCTAGACACTTACGTCATGTCTCCTAAGGACCCATATTTTCTCTGAAAAACAAAATACTTCCATGCTGCTGATTTATTCCTGAGTAAACAACATTATCCACATGATCTTTATGTTGGCTGCTTGCCATTATCTGCCTGGTGCTGTTTGACGGTGACACAGAATTTTAAAAATAAAGGCGTATCCTAAAGATGGCGGTATGGATTGATGAAGATTAAATTGATTTATCAATCAAGAGTGATGGATCGTTACATCCCTACTTTATACACCATACAACACAATGCATATTCAAAAATCCGTATAAGGTATCGGTATAAAGTACTAACAAAATTGCTGAAGGTCACGCCTCTGACTGGGCAAATAGCCAATCATATTTAGGATAATGCACATGGGGTTGCACATGAGATTTCAGGGGTGGCCTGTGCCACTTCCTGGATACGCCTTTGGGTACCATGTTTAACAGTGAGCCCAAATTTAGCCTCAAATAGATTTAAGGCAGTCAAAAAAAAACCCCTAGATTAGGATAGATGATGGAAACCACTGAATATAAAGAGATGTTACACACATCCAGATCACTTTCCCTGTGTCTTTTTTACTTAAAAACTCACTTGCTGTATCATACATACACAATTATTTACACAATACACATCCACTTGTGCATAAATATATTTCAACCTGTTACATGTTTACACCCATAGGGGCATGTATTGCTTCAAGTAACTGCGTACATGCTCTGATATTAAAAGAACTGGATATTCATGCATACTGTGTTCCGCTGTCTGTGTTAAAGTATACAGTGTTTCATCTTCTATTTGATCAGCGGGGAAAAACATACCATGAAGTACTGTTCTCTAGCTGCTCTCTTACGCACATAAATCAGGGCTTGGCTTCCCAAAAGCATCTTCAGATATGGGTCAACCAGGGGCCTTTTTTGCATGTAACAAAACAACATAAACTGGCGAGTTGCTGTTTGACTGCAGGAAACACAAATCCTTGTAGGATTTTTTTTTTTCACAGTAATGGTTTGAAAGGAGTTCTTTGATTGCATAACAAAAAAGGCAAAAGAAAAAAAAACAGATTTAAAAAAAAAATCTAAGTACAATCTTTATTTATTTTGCCAGATTTAGCCTCAGTCTGGATTGTGTCTGGTGTCACGAGCATGTGTACATCACATTCTTGTTCTTACAAAACATTGGCGGAGGGAGGCAGAAGTTTTTAAAAAGAGACAACTTTGAAGATTCACTCACACACACACACATACACGCACACACACACACACACACACACACACACACACACACACGAACTTAGTCATCACGGTTATGTAAAAACATAACAAATATGATGTAATGGCAACAACAAAACTGGCAAAGTTAACAATGTGAAGATGGAAAGGAGGCACTCGGACTGATGCAACTGTGAACATGACCATATAGTGTGTTCAGCATAATGAAGATCACGCTGACTGCGATAATGACGATGTCTTCACTGCATGCAAACAGTGACACTGATGATGATATGATGTCGTGAGGAGGATTATTATTACAAAAGCCACCACAGTCCACTTTCTTGTTGGAGGACAAGTCACCATCATGCATTGACACAGCCGTCAGTTTTCAAAATAAGTTTTTCTTGTGAGGTAGAATTTAATTCCTGGCTGAGTGAGCCAAAAATGATGACTTACTTACTATGTTTTACTGGTCCCAGTACATGGACATTAGCAGAGGGGACCAGTTTTGTAATTGGAGATCTGTTAGCTAGGCATTGGCTTAAACAACTTTGGAAAACAGCCTTCAGGGCCATGCTAACAGACATCACATCATGAAATACCTTCATAGTTTTTTAGCTGCCAACCAGGGGGAAATGGGATTTAAGCTAATGCTGATGCCTGCTGCCCATTTCTGCCCAGCTGGTCAGTGCTGTAAATAGCTGGGGACTGCCAGGGAAAAAAATGACAAGCACCTAGTTAGCTTTCGAGAGCTATTGTGCTTTAAAACGTTTCAGTTAGCTCTCTGTCATCTGCCGCTGTTCATTTTTGACAGGCAAGCTACCGGATGGCTGGAAGCTCCGATTCACAGAGCGGGTAGCCTCAGTTAATGTCCAAGAATGCATGAAACCTTAATGGGAAACAAATAAACGGACATACAGCAGTAGTTTGCAAATGAGAACCAAAAAAATAATGATTTTAGCATACACAGGCACATGTACCACATCATGACCCTTGAAAAAAGTGCAAACATTGCAATCATTTAACTTGACTGACATCTCACAAAGTTGTAATTGATTTGTACACCCACGCCCTTCCCAGCAATCCAATTGTCACCAGGAAACCTGCTACGGCCCAGTCATGTATGTCTGACTAAGTGTTGGAGTGGGTGTGCTTATTTGCCTGATTGTGGTTATGTGAGTTTGCTCATTAAGGTGCACATGTTTACTTGTGTGTGACAATGTGTGTCAGGAGCCTGTCTGCACATAAAAGTGTTTGTTGTCTCCATTGACCCTGAGGGTGAAGTGGATCTAAATGGGAAACAAAACCCAGTCAATCACCCTGGATGGCACAATAAACCTGTTACAAATCCTCCCCTTTGCAGAAACAAATCATTCCACACAATGTCACTGATTCCCAGTTCGACAAAAACTGTGTTGTGCAGATGTCGAACTTTTTTCAATAACAAACTAGGTACTGTGATTAGCATTTCACTCTGTTTTTTTAATAACTCAGCGACACCTGAGAAATATTAAGGCTGTTGACTGGTCAGATACGACCTTGGTAACATGCAGTTTTTATTGATTGTTCTTCAATTATGCATTTATCAGTGGTAATTTAACATCAGAAATACTGAAAATACAGCTTTTTGAGTTTGTCAATGATTTGCACAGTAGTCCTTGTGATAAATTATGACAGAATTCACAGCAAATGAAGCCACATAATGGTTATTAATGCATGCAGGTATTTGTATTCATCTATATTTGTCTGTGTGTGTATGTTTTGTTTAAAACCTGTATTCAGATATTAACAGTTGTGCTTTGTGAACTATTATCAGAACAAAACATGTGACAAATGATGACACAAACACCAGAGAAATGAGGCAAAGACATAACCTCAGCCTAAGACAAACAGGTGCGGTATCCCATTTAAAAAGTGTTTGGAAATACTTTACTGTTGTGGAAAAAATAGACCAAAGGTGGAGCACAAAAAGGATGGTATTTTTAAAACTGGTGTCTCTGCCACTTGTTATGCTCTGACAGTACAAGTGTCTCTGTACCAGTGTTTCTGCTTCCTGCTGTTTTGTCATTTAACTACTGTAATTAGCTGTAACGTCTTCTTTCAAACATCCCAGATGAACCATCAGTACAAGACTGTAAATTTTTCCATTAAGATTAGTTATTAGTATTCAAGAACAACAGTGGGAGTGTGGATGTATATGTACATAAACATCTTGAGAATCAAGACGCTGTTTGTGTGTGGCTCCACAAAACAACCCTCATCCCTCTGTAGTCCTGCAACATCAGTGCTGCCCCCTATTAGTCGACCAAACCTTAGTTGACCAGAAAGGTCATTACAGTAGGTTATTCGCTTTCCAGGCGGCTAAAGATGCGTCATGTGTACGTCCCCTAATTTACAGAGCTGGTACCTGCGGTTATTCCACAGGCTAGTTAATAACATGTCGGGCAGGAAATCCAAAGTGTGGGATCATTTTGAGAAGGTGAAGGACGGACCCAAGGTGATATGTAAACTCACCTTCATTGGGCGACTACAAACATGACGTATCATCTGAAACATGGAAGTAGCTACATGCCCATTAGCCACTTAGCACAATCATTACTGCTTTGCCCACAGCGTCATTAACAGGCGGCTCGCTCAGTGTGTGACGTGCACTTGTAGATAAAATATAGGCTTATATTAATGAAGGTTCATTAGTACGGTTTTGAATTTCTCTGTAATGTAGCACAGTGTTAACAATGTTACTGATACTATTCTTTCTCACACCTTCAACTCACACCATTGTGTTGCCCCGCCCTAAATATATCATTTAATAATTAAATTAAGATTGTAAACATGCGGGCGACGTAAACTAATGTCCCCAAATGACAACTATTGGTCGACAAGGAAAATTCTTAGTTGGGGTCAGCCCTGTGTTGTTTGACCCATCCACCACCCAAGCCTGCTTAGTTACATTGTCTTTTTGTAGGTATACATGCAAACAGTGCATGAGAACAGCCTGATTATGGACATGATCCAAGCAAATATTTGAGACTTTTATGTAGCCCCTCATGGCTCAAGTGTCTGTCTGTTTTTAAATCCAAATGGTATGTTTTGAGTCTGACAGTGAAAAGCTGAAAAGCAGCAGAAGTAGTTCAGTGACCTGTGAAGCAAAGAAGGTTTAATTGGAGCACACCTCATCATTTCACACTAGTCTGCTGTTAATGTAGACAAAAACTTCAGGGTTAATATTTTAAAAGCTGTGGTGTTGAAATGCGTGCTCTCCTAGCCATGGTTATAGGAAAATATTTGCCAGTTCAGGGAAAGATTTCTAGTGACAAGGCCCATGGTCAGTCTCCTCACTCAGAGTAAAAAATTGTATGCCTATTTACATCAGGACAGCACATCAGCAGCACTGTTAACGGCAATCTATACCTGGCTAAGTGAAACTGCATTGAAGCCAACATTGGTGACGCTTTCTTTTGGCTGATGTGTCCAAGGCTTTCGATTAAGTGGATCATACTAAATGAATGCAGCATATCCTGAACAGTACACTGTGCCCTCAGCTGACTGACTGGCTGCACAGCTAGCTTTATCACACCGTGGAGACAAAGGGTGATGGCAATGGCGAATGCGGCTCTTGGATTGATGCAGTGTCACGTTTCCCTCAAGGAGGTGTGGTTTCCTCCCCATTTGTTTCTTCTGCACTCGACCACCTGAAGCACACAGTGTTCAAGGATATGCTGGACAGTGAATGTGAATGTGATATAAGGCTGGCATTTACCAGTACCTTCTTCAAATATCTTGGAGGACACATCTATGGCTCAGGAGTCAAAGGGACTGGATGCATGAGCATTAATCAAAAGTACCTTGCTAACTGGAGCAAAATCTGAGAAACTAAAAATATGCTTTGCTCAGACCTGACCACTACCACAGGTACTATTTACAACAAAGAACCTTGGCTATGACTTAGACTCAAAACTTGAGAGATTTAGACTGAAGAGACAGTGAAGGAAGCATCCATTCTGGTTGACTTGGCCTTCCTGCAGATGACCATAATAGTTTCTCAGAACTGCTAGTGGGCCCAGCCACAAATATGCCTTCAATATAAGATATTTAAATGGAGATAGGAGGAGGGAGAGAGAATCACCGAGCAAGGGATAAGATCATGATTCCCACTTATCCTCCTCGATGATGGCCTGAATGTTGGATTACTATAATCAAGTGCTGTGAGTGCCATGAAAAGGCAACTTTGCTACAATGTGAACAAAGTACTACTGCACGCAAACAGATAGATATAAGTGGTCTAACTAGTACATATAAATACACTGTATACTTAGCAAGTTTGACCCTTAACTTTTAATGATTCTCTACAACATGAAAAGTGAATTAAGCTCCCCTGTGTGAATGGATGAGTGCCATTACTGCATGTATGTGTCTGTCTTCATATGTTACTTTGAATCTGAGAAATAAGTTCTTTCACTTAGGAAGGGTTTTATTTGCTCTGGAGATGTACAACATCTGACAACCATATGTGCTTGGTGGCTCTGTGATAAAATCTGTCTCATCGGATCATACGTGATTGATTCTCTTGTAAAAATGACAAAGCCAGGGGTCTAAATACAATATGAATAAATAATATGGGAGTGCATGCTTGAAAGTAACCATACTTTCAGATTAGATATGGAGTGCAGTGGTTCTGAAACTTATACACCATGTACCACCGTAGGAAATATTAGGCTCTCCAAATACCACGACTACGACAAATGTTAATAACCAGTTTCATTTTTACTTACAAACTGGCCATGACAGCTTAACTCCTAACTAATCATGAATGTATGTGCATGCTATGTTCATGAATGTCACTATGTGGCGGGCTCATTTAAAATTGTATTCAAGGATCTCTAAATTTCAGTATTTTTGTTCAAAATTTAGCAGTATTTTGATGGCATTCTAAATATTTAAATACATTTATTTAATTAAAAAATATATATATTTCGGAAATTCCTCTGCATACCTACAGAGAGAGCTTGTGTACTATGGGGTGCCATTTGTAAAGTGGCTCACACTGAAATTAACAGCAACATCTTGCCACATTTAGCTTCAACCACGTGGAGGAAGTTGACTTCGCTATCAACTTAAACTTAGTGACATTATTGTGACATTGAAAAGCCTATAATCTGCTCCTGCAAAACACCACCTACTGGTGGGGCCATGCCACACAGACCCCTAATGCAAAAATGTCACTGATTAATTTTATACACTAACTAGAAGGGAACTCGGAGAGCGCATATCACCGCCAAGGCCAACTGCCCTATCTCACAATGTTAACAAAAGTATAAAATCCTTGGTGTCTCCGCCTTGTGATTCAGATACACTTCAAAATTAACTGGTACTTCCTTGGCCCGTGCTTCATCCTTCCCCCAAGTTTCATGAAAATTGTCCGAGCAGTTTTTTAGCAACCCTTCTGACAAACAGGCAAACAAACTAGCAAAGAAACAAACCGAATTAAAAACATGAACTCCTTAGCAGAGGCAATAATCACTTTCAACTGCTGCATGCTGTTTGCCTTTTTTGCAATGTAGTGGTTTCCCTAATTTTATGACAAGAATGTTTGAATTTTTAAAAACACTGCATACTCCTAAATGTATGTGTGCAATAGTACCTGGGTGCAACCACACGTATATGTGCGAATGTGTGTGTGTTTAACAGTGGACTATCATTGAACTTAATGTATACTCATTTATCATCCTTGAAACTATCCTTGAATTCTAGTGTTGTAGAGATTGTAATAAGCTGGTGTCATCTGTTTCAGGCATCTTCCAAACACACTGGATAAACTGCGAAGGACATATGAAAATTACAAAACATTAAACAATACTGCATCAGACACTTCTAGGTTTGTCTTATCACAATGTACACGAACAATATTTGATGACAACAGTTGTCTAAAGACACTTAAGAGGACCTGAACACCATCCATGATCCTACTACTAAGTTGTATTATAACTACTGTTTATTGTGTCTTTTGATAAGCCTGTGTGTGTGTGTGTGTGTGTGTGTGTGTGTGTGTTTGCTTATTCTTGATTTATGTCCTAAAAATTACACACGTTCTGTTTAAATATGCCAGTTTAGCTTTAGTTCGGCAGTGACTATAAATGGATGAAAAAGCCTTGCAAGCAAAGTAAAACAAATTTGTGTTTGCCTAAGTGTGTTTGTTTGTGTGTGTGAGCATTCGTTAAAGCAAATGAGTGTTATCTCAGCATTTCTCTGAATATAGATCACCGAGCTAAACAGGGACAACAGCGGTTGTATTCCACCTCATACGTCGCAACACAATCTCAATTACCCGCACTAGTGGGCATAATATGAATGGAGAATTTATGCAAACATTTTTAATGCACTGTTACCATTACTATCACCACCTCCTTTGTTTAAAACAGTAGATGTGTATGTGTGTGCATGTGAGGATGCTTAAAGTTAAAAGTTTGTGGAAAATTCTTCTTTTCTTGCATCAAGGTTGAATAACAATGAGATTTGCTGTGAGGGGAAAATGTTTTGTAACGTATCTTGTCTCCCTTAATGTGCAGCTGAGCAGACCACTGAATCTTCTGAGGAGAAATTCAATGTCACAACAAAACAAAAGACAACAAGATTTTTACATCAGAACCCAGAAGGAATGAGGGGAGAAAACAAAAAGCGAGGGAGGGGATGAGAAAAGAGAAAGAGAAAGAAAAGCACAGAAGAAGAGGATGGACACCCATCCTCTTGAGCCATTTAATCCTTATGGTTCTCTGTAGAACAAAAGGGAAGCCAGGGTGAAAAGTTTGCTTAAACTGTCTCTAAAGATTAGTCGATCTAAGAAGAGGGAAAAAATGGAGAAATGACACAGTTGCAGACAACCTCTTGAATGATGAACGTTTAATGTCTCCTCTGGAGATGTGGAGGATGCTCTTGTCTCACTCTGGCACTGTCACAACCTCTGTTTAGTCAAAAGATGGCACTAGCACCACACCTCTACACCTTGGCCTTTTATTTTACAGCCAGAGAGAAAGTAGGGGGCAATGGAAGAAAGGGAAGGGGAGAAGCAAAATGATGGAGAAACTGAAACATGGAATACACTGATTAAAGGTACAAGGGGGAGGAATAAGCGAGAAAGATTGCAAGAGACAAAGAAACCTGTGTGTTGTTGCGTAAGAGCCTGATTTAGCAGGTAGTATAATTGATTTAGAATAGCAGAGTGAGCTAAACCTGGGCCCATTGCTCAGGCGGGGGGTAGGAACTAATCTTCCACTGCCGGTGAGGAGAGAAGGATCATTTTACACTGCTGCTCCCCCTGGACTCCCTCCCTAAAAATCTGAAGTGACTCAAACTCCTCATCTACAATATAGCCAAAGCAGTGGAGCGGGGAAGCACATTCCTGCTGGGCTTAAGTGCTGTCACGATCACTTTGTATGCTTGCTATGATTCGAGGACAGTAAGTGGAGGTAGGGAGAAGGAGGTGGAGAAGATGCTCGTTCTGACAGATGGAGTGCCTGATTGTTTTCCTCTGTCCGATGTCTTCCTGGTTCACTTAACATACAGGATAGACGGATAACTTCTAGAATACCTTGCAAATCAAGGAAGGTGTCTGTTCAGTCTAGTCTCATTGTGGTTTGCTTAAGATCCTATGAAAGGCACACTTGTTTATATCATACAAATATGTAGGATAAGGAATTCTGACAAGAGACAAAAAACAACAAAACTAACACGACATTTGAAACAGACAGATCATGAATGTAAGCATAGGTAGGACAGACCGCCGGTAGAGGTATGAATTCATAGGTCCAGACCAGGTAGACTTTGTTAAAATCTCTTAATAGAGCCACCGAGGGCACATCCAATTTTTTTCCAGCTTGATGTTCTGCATCACATCTTTGATCCATTGGTTGTGTGATGGAGGGCATCCTAATATTTAAATAGACTGAGCATGTAGCTAATAGAGAGGAAAAGGCAATGACCTTCATGAAGTGAGAAGGGAGACTGGACTAATCTGGAACTGAGAATATACCAAAAATAGCATTTGTAAGAGGAGGCATAATATTACAGCCATAAATCTTTGAAATGGTGTCAAAAAGAATAAGCAGAAAGGGGCAAGTTTTGGGCAGACCACAACATATGGTAGATGGTCCCAGGGGCCTGTTGCAGCTGTCACATATAAGGTTTGAGAATATTTTCACAAGTGTTAATCTCTATATACGGATATCTTCAAATGAATGCAGAATCTGTGCAACAGGACACGGTTTTGATGTAAGAAGTGTTCTGGTTTTCTTCTGGTTGTAGTTGGTTTGGAATTTAAGTATTGTTGACTGATCATGCTTCAGCAGCAGATAAACAATCTGCGTTAAGAGGCAGAATACATTGACCGAAATGCAATCTTGGACTCCATCAGCTATTATCTAATGATGCTTTGGCTATTATCATTCTGGTATATACTGAAATACTGGCCGTTGCCATCGGAGCCTTATTATCATCAGCCAATGGCTTCTGAGACTTCAGAAGTGTTGCAGATGTAACACTTTGAATTGTATTATGGCATATCTTGGGCACATAGAGAAGGAATGAACCCTAGAAAGAGCCACGTCCCCATTCCACGTCTGATAGTAGGACCCTTAGATCATTTCCCCATTATTCTCTAATATGACATATTGACGAATTACATCTATCCATGATCCATGAAGTCCCTGATTTATAAATAATGGAAAAAATGAATACTAGTAAATCAGAATTTTCTGGATTATTCTGCAAAGCTTGCAAAAGTGTTATTAATATACAGCTCTCCTACATGTATATCCTTGTCATACCAAAGTTGGTAGACTTTAGACCTGTTTCCACCAAGCAGTATGGTACGGTTCAGTTCGGTATTCTTTTTTTCTGCTTCCAGTGTGATGCGTTGTGGATGGTACCAATGGAACCGATCCGTACCGTCCCCATTTTTGGTCCATCCTCTGTTGGGGTACGGAGCACACAGATCCGGTACTAAAAGGTGGAGCTGTTGACATTGCAGTCTGTTGATTGGTCAATAGCAGACGGTCACTCTGCTCAGGGCCACGTTGTGATGTAACCACTTCACTGCAACATGTTCTATCTTGTTAGGAAAATGTTGTGTGCAACCCTGTTTTGTGGACATATGGCAAGTGCTGGACGGAGCAGTGAATGACAACAACCCTGCCCAGCCTAGTCTCCTAGAAATTATGTTTGTATGCAACTAATCTGATACAATAAATCAAATTTTGAGGGAAATGCAAGGCAGAGTGAATTACCTTTTCTTTTATTATAATGAAGCAATGTTGGTCAATTGAATTGAATTGGATTGTCTACGTGTTCTATATCAGACTCATGCCAATTGCCCACATAGGTCAGTCCGTCCATGTGGGCCCCACATGGGTCATGGTGGGGCTACCTGGGTACAAAGTGGGTATGAGTCTAAAATCTTAGCATCTTAGCAGGGGCCTTCTTGGATAAACCTATCCATTTGGGCAAATGTCAAAGGTCCAATATGGAACTTGTGGACAGCCCCATATAGGGCCCATTTTACAGCCCATTTGCTACTCACAGGGGCCCCACATATGAATGTTGGCTGGGAAGCAATCTTGCAATGCACTACCCACTCATAGTGACTACAGAACTATCATTTTTTATCACTTCCTTTTTGTATTTATGATTAATGTAATCACAGTCTCCCTAACCTTAGGTGCTTTTAGTACCTAAGGCTAAGACAGGAGCCTGGACACAAACGTTGGATTCTGGTGACACAGTCCTACACTTTGTATGTCTGTGATCCACCTTGAGCATTTCCCTTTGCATTCAGTGCAGTACATAAATGTAGACTGTGATTAACCCAAAACACTCTGAATAGAATTCGGGCAGTGATAACATTGCCACCACAACGTAGTTATGAATGCAATTTAGTAATATACAAACATTTTTTCTAGCGGACAAAGTTGGTTGGGTTATGTTTTCAGTTAATGTTTTTGGGCTCTTGTCAGTCAGCTAGTTCCATGTTCAGCCTGTACATTTGAGCTTAGCCTTCTCCAGCAGTTTGGTTCCTCTTTGTCTGTACAGGATTTCCCTGTATTTTGATTTTTTTCCGTGCCTATCGAGTGTCTCTGTGGTGGGTGTTTCTCCTGACCCTGCCCTCTCCTGAGCCTCTGCCCAAGACTGTGTCTCTGAGTTCTCCAACCAAGTGTATTTCTCTCAGCTGTCTGCTTGAGCCTGTTAGTCTCAGCTCTTCACCCAAGCCCGTTACTCTCAGTTCAGTGCTTGGGCAAACAACTGTCTCTGGCCAAGGGAGCTGCTTCCCTTGACTTGTTTTCTACTTTTTTTTTTTTTTTTGCCCTGAGCTCCTGTAATTCTTCCCCTGAACTTCTCTAGCATCTAGTTTCTCTGAAACATTGTCTAGTATGTCTGGTCTTTCCACATCCAGATTGCTGGTTCAGCTTGTCCGGTGCTGATAGAGTTCAATCAGCTCCTGAACTACTCCTCCAAAATTCGTCCTCACTTCACTGACTTTTTAACCCAGCCTGCCCTATTTTGTTGTCTGCTTTTGGGTCCATCTTCTGCAAGCCATTGTCACACTGTGATAAGCCATTATGATATCTATTTATGATTCGTCTACAAATAGACAATTTGCCATTAATAGTTTCAAAGCTTCAGGTACTTTAGCTTCCAGGAGGTCATTTTATTGGGTTCTTTACAGAAATAACATGATCAAGACACAATGTAGTAGAAAGGGAACATGAGTGAGAAAATAAAGCGGCATCTGTGTTTGTGGTGCTAGTAATGACAGTTTAATGAGTGTGATAATGATAATCTAATTTGACAACACATTCATTTGTGACTGCAGGGACATGTTCTCGTCTTTTCTCCTCGTCTTGGCTCCTCTTTCCCTCGCCATGTTGCAGCACTTTCAACTGCTGTTCTTCTCATTTGCATCTATTCCCTGTTTTGTTTTCTCTCATAACTTATCCTCCTTTAAAGCACCCAACTTGGCTTTTCTTTATTGAGTTTACTCTTCTGCATTTACGAGCAGTCTGTTCTCCTTCACGGCTTGATTCATTCTCCTCTTCCCCATGCGCCCTCGTACCTATGTCCAACTATTGGCAAATGAACCCTGTGAACCCACTTGATTTCTATTCCACACTCCACTCTCTCTTCCTCTATTTTCACTTTACTTCTTTAACCCTCCCTTCTTCACAAAGTCTCACCGCTCTCTCCCATTTTCTCAATACCTGCTGACCACTTCAAAGTCCCATTTTGGTGTCAAAAACTTTAACAAATAGGCCTTTTAGTACACTCTGTGTCTGGAAACTAGCAAGCGTCTGCAAGCTAGGAAGTGTTTTAACACCATTTACTCAGGTGGCAACTCACTTGTCCCCAAACTTTAGGTATGGGGACACCTACTCTTTGAAGGGCCATGTTCCCCCCCCCGCACCCTGTGTTCATTTTCCTTTTTGCCCTGAGCTTAAATACTCCACTTCCAGACATAAATCTAGCGAAACCAACTGATTTTTTTCTCCTCAGTTCTATTTTCACTCAAGTTTTTCCTTTTTCTTCTCCTCCTTTAGCTGTTTCCCTCTCTCAACAATCTTTTCTCATGCTAACATTGTTATGCTTTTCTCTACTATTCATCCTTCTTCCTTTTGTCACTTAATGTGGTATCTCCAAAATGTAGCTTCTGTTCCTGCCACACCACCCACATTCCCTCATTCACCCCCACTGAGTATTTTTCATCAAATACTCAATCATGCCTTGATGACCTAAAGGCAGAGGATTATTGTGAAATGTAGGTCAGTGCTACAGTATGCATTACAAAATCACAAAAGCAATCAGTCTTACAGTACATCGTTTTATAGATAGAAACGGGATGCTCAGAACAATCATTTTCAAGCTGCTGGGGCTAATGTCTTTGTTACTTATTTTTTCAGTTGTACTAAGGCATGTGGTGAAATTCCAGGACAGCCGGAGGTTACATTGAAATTCAATGTCTGTGTAAAACTTCAAATCAAGTAGGAGGTCATACATACAGTGCATTTCTAAAGCAGTTGTAAACCTTTCCTGTCTTGCCTTTCTGTTTCTGCTCTCGGCTTCTCTCCTTCCCATCCTCATTGTCTTTATGGGGGACATTGATCGATGTGTTGCTCCAGCAGACTGTGACGAGGTTAGGAACTCTGGCCTCTGGTGGTGTGTGTGTATGTGATGAACTCAACTGTTGATTGCATGGGTGTGCACTTATGTGTGTGTGGGGGGGAGGGATGTTCATATACTCCACAGGAAGGAATTCATCTGATGTCAACGTGACTGTGAGGAATGCATAAGGCGTGTTATACTGAGGAGTGTTTTATGTTATTTTGTCTGTGTATATTCTGGGTTTGGCGCTTGTGTGTGTGTGTGTGTGTGTGTGTGCGATTGTGAGTGTGTGCGGAGGGTGTTTGTAACTGTCAAAATAATGATTCCACTACTCAGTTTCTCGCTGCTCTTGCAGTGAACTGAGTCAATAACTATGACAAATCCAGAGTCCAGTCTTGTCTCACGGTGTGCGCACATACACACACACAAATATATAACTGTCATACTTGTTCTGTCCCTGTTTAAACCAGCCGTATTGATTGCTCTGCTATCAAAATTCCTGTTAGGAGTTTGTCATGGCTCTTAGCTTGTTGCTTTCAACCCTGACAGCGCTAAAAGCTGTTTAGCTTTTGTTTCTCAGGGCAAAGGTGATCTTATACATCTGAATAAACACACACAAACACACACACACACACATGCATATTGGGCATTCAACCTTTTCACAAGAGAGAGGCTTGTACAGACATGACTTGATGCATGGACACACACTTATATTCTGTCAATTAAACAGTTTATTTATTAACATAATTTCTAGTTGTTTTATCCCTTTAACAATATTATCCCTCATAACAAGAAAAATACGCAATTTATACGCAATGATGGCGATGAAAGCCCTGGTGGCCATATGCGGTAGTCACTCTTATTTCTAGCATTTTTACACCAGCTCATTCACCACACAAGCTGAGGATGATCCTGCTTTGGTTTCTGGCTGCCTGAACACTTCTGCATTTGCCACCGCTTGATTTGGCCACCTTACGTATCACTGATGGAAAATGAGAGCGACAAGCAATAACATTTTTCCTTGGCATTGGCAGAGTCACACTTCAGTTTCATTTAACTGACCTACAGCTATGTATAATCAGTCGTGGTAACTCCTAAAATAAACTGGGACACGGGCTGATTCAGGATTTTAAAATCAGCACAAACACATAATACCAGCATGCATGTAAATATTCGCAACTAAGACATAATCCACGAACATTTACAGAAGTTTTCAGTCGCCAGGAGTTTCAGTTAGTACATAGTGTGCAAGTCATTCGTGGAAAATGACTTCACATTTGCCACCAATGTTTAATATTGCTGTCACGTTACATTGTTTATGTGCTATAAAGAGGTGAGGTAAGGTAGAGAAAACAACTCATGATGTCTGCACCCTGCATCTCTGCATCTTGGCAACTAGTAGTTACCATAGTGACAGTTGAGTTGGCAACGGTGATAATGATGACATCAGCTGATTACGCTGATGATGATAAAGATGAGGATAAAAATGGAAAGCATTGGTGATGACACTGTGATGATGATGCCTTCCTAATGTTCATAGTAACTACTGTATATGTGACGTACTTTATTGATCCCTGCCTTTCTGCTCAGCTCCCCTCCAGAGAGATCAGTTTCAACGGTTACATACAGAACTGGTCCTCCCTGTTTGGCAGCAATTCAGAACACTGCAACAAAACTATGAGTCCTTACCACTGGGCCAGTTGATGACCCTTGCATACAAATGCTAGGGGTAAAATAAGCTTTTGCATTGTATATTTCGTTCCATGATTGTTCACGTTCCCACAGGTGTGAGCCTGATTGAACTCTTACAGGCTTGACTGGGTTACATTTCATTTTTGTCTTGTTTTCATGAATGTATGTATTCATGTATCATGAAACAGCCTAGTCTCTCTTGCTCTCTAACACACACACACACACACACACACACACAGAAACATACACAGCAAAAATACATACATAGTAGGGCTGGGCAATATGGACAAAAACTCATCCTACGAAATGGGCTACATGTATTCAGTTGCAAGTCAAAGCCACATCTGAAAGGTCACAAGCAGTTTTGTAAAAACATACTGTGATAACAATAAATTGCGAAGACAGGGATTTTATTCCCCTGTTTGAAAATATGCAGCTGCACAACATGTACACCTCCAAAACACTAGCTGGCAATGGGGTTTCTGTGAAGTGCTGTAAAGTTTAGTTGAATCAAAACACACATTAAACACGGCTTAATAGCAACAATTTCAAACACAAATCAGCTTCACTATAATTCGCTGGATTCACAGACAAAGCACTTGTCTTTATCTGGACACATTTTCCCCACAAATACAACATGCTAATGTTTTTAGCTATGGCATTTAACATTGTATAAATTAGCCTAGTGGCTAGCGGACTTTTCTTCTACTCATATGAAGCCAGAGACAACAGCAACATTTAACATAGGTAACGTTACAAAATTGGGCTCCATTACAACTCACAAGGTTCACTGACAAAACAACTGTCTTATACTAAACATGTTTTCCAAACAAATATAACATGCTAACGTTATTAGCACAAGCCTACGGCATTTATGAATTAGCCTAGCAACAAGCGGAAATTTCCTCTGCTCATATGAAGCCAGGATAAATCACACACAAGACTTAAAATGCTATTTTTGTGGAGGCTTTATTGTTTCTTATCTGAGAAATTAAAGTAAATTAAAGCTTTGTTTCTACTGAGGGAAATGGTTTCAGTTTACAAAAATAGACAGGAGGTCTGCATTGCTGCAACATGTAGTTACATTTCCTGGGAAAGTGCACGTGAGACTAGAGCTTTAAAAAGTGATGCTGGAGAACTTGTGAGTGAGTGAGTGAGTGGAGCGGAGCTGTGCAGAGAGTGTGAGAGAGGAGAGATGCACACTGGTATGTGTTATATAATGCAACTTGACCCTATATCAATATAAACAGTGTTGTCTAAATCTATATCTTGCTTGAAAATATATCGATAAATCGTACATAGTCGGTATATCGCCCAGCCCTAACACACAGGCCTACTGGCAACCTTTGTAAAATAGACCATATGGTGAATATTATGTGAAATCGGATCTTGACTCATATGTCATATCAAAAGACGTCTGTGCCAGTCTGTGCAGATGCCTTTAGAGACGCACTGGACACAGAAATAGAAAGAAAAAGAGAGATTAAGATATGTCTTTAATCATTATGTTGATGCATAGAGAGAATAAGAACGAGACATCTGAGGTGAGAAAAGTTGATACAAAGATGAAGCCTTGAAAATCACAGAATATGAATGACAATAACATTTATTTTCCCCTTGACTACCATCAGAGTAACAATTAAATTGCATTTTTGAAACCGCCGGGACAAAAAAAAATACCCCTTTGTTTCTGTGGTTTCCTTGTGCGTTCTCCGACCCAGGACTCTCTTTTTTTTTATGGGGAAACTATTCTTTTTTGGCAGACTAGAGACTGAATGGCATACAAGAAATAATGAATAATCTTTGAGTGGAGAATGGTTTTTCTATCTCTCTAAAATGGAGTGTTGGCTTTCCGCTGTCCTTATGTAATTCCATTAGTTCTTTGATATAGACTATAGAGTGAATATGAACAGGAGTGTGTGCAGAGAGATGACTTTGACAGAATGTTATGAGCTGATATTCATATCAGAGGACAAAAGGGACCCACACACTGCTGCTGCAGAAGGTCTCTGTAGAGATATTTGAGGCAGGAAAGTAGGAAAAGTTAGTACAGCTCATGCACAGTCTCTAACATGTTTGATGATGCATAGCTTGTAGCTTTTTACTTAAACTTGGTAGTGTGGTGGATTGCACCATGGCAGGAGGGTCTTCTACTTGAATCCAATGCAGCTGGCTGGATTCCTAATGTGTGCACGTTCTATGTCTCTATGTCTACGTTTGAAAATGTATGAAACTGTAGACACACACAAGCATACAAGAACAGCGTTAATCTAAGTAGGGAAACAAGATCAAATAGTTGTTAGTGAGATGAGATCAAAGGTGAGGTGGATAAGGCATGAAATTATTCCTTTGACAAAATAATGAATGCTGTATGTGTATGTGCCTGTGTGGGGGTGCTTTCTAGATGCTTTGTGTTAAATAAAGTACACGTATACAGGCCACTGTGCAGACAACATGTCATGAAGGATTCAAAGTTGAACCAGTTCAACCCAAGTAATGTTTAAATGTATTTACATCTTGCTCACATTCCCGAAATGTTTGACAGCTTGTAAAAGAATGGATCGATCAGATGTGCAGGAGACAAGTACAAACGAGCTTTTTTGATGGATCCCAGTTGTCACTGCGCACACACACACGCACAAGCAGAATTCACCTGCAATCAATACATCATGAGATATACATGCTTGAGCTGCCAGGTTGAGAAAAAGAGTCAGTTTTACTTGAAATCAGATGCCTGCGGCCAGATCAGATATTGCAAGGATGCCAAAACTCCCTTTTCTGGATGCCACGAGTGAAAATAAGTCATCCTGAACATTTGTTTTGTTATGGTTGCAGAATGACAAACACAACTGTAGTACAATTTGACATGAAATATGGTGTAGCTTGTTCATCACTGGATGAGTTTTTCATTTGTGTAACTTAAATTGAACTTGTTGGGAAAGGTAAAAGGGCGTTTCCTGTAACCCTGACCCACTCGAGGTTGCAACTGAGGTCTTTTTGTTCTTTAAACAAAGACCAGCCTGAATGAACTTCACAAAGCCCGCTGTTTTCACGCCGAGGTGGGAAACCCTGCCTATGTAGCCAGTGTTTTACCACCATTGGTCACTGTGGCATGTGACCCACACCATACAAAAACAACATACTTAGGTCCCGTTTATACGACAACGATTTCAACTGAAAACGGTAAACTTTAGTTGCGTTTTGGCCGATCGTTTCTGTCTCCATTGTCATGTAAACTTACAATATGCAGTTCCTCTGAAAACTGAGACTTTTGGCACATGCGCATTACGCTTCCAGTCACTAGGCATGCGCGAGAAAGTCGACCATCACAACAACAATGGCGGACTGCCGAACTCTGTTTGTGCTGCTCACCCTATTGAATTTATCAACGATTCCCCATCATAGTGTAGATTTACTGTAGCAACTCCACCTCGTCGTCCGTCCAGACAAATGTTCGTGCGGTTGCCATTTTGTTTGTTTATACATCGCCACTCTGTAGAAGGAAGTGTAAGCGTCACACCGCCAACTACTGGCCTGGCATGTATACTGCAGCGTTTTTTGGTCATTTTGGCGGATCCGTGTGCATGGCGATTGTTATCGAAAGATGAGAAATTACTCTGTTTTCAGTGGATTGTTTTCGTATAAACATGGCCTTATACTATATTCCACTTCTGCAAATATATCCCCCTAAATCCTACACACTGGATCTTTAATATAATTGATGACTACAATAATTTTAATACTTTTAAAGTTCCTAACTTTGCTACAGGATTTTCCCCCTTGGCAACTATGTTTTTCCTGGATGATGCACAGATTTTTAGGCATTCTGTTATCTCAAACAGCCCCCCTCCGGACCCCCCTAGGTTTGGGCTGGTTCCCAATATTCATCATGTGTGGCTTCACCTCTGCTAATGTATGCAAAAAAGCAAAGTACATGAGCACAGATGCAGGGATGAAAAAACAACATAACAAAAACAACAAAAACTTCAAGCTATTGCTGACAGCTGTTATATTGTCAGTAAGGCCTATGCATCACCAGATGAAAAATAATGCACTCTTTAATTTGCAATTTACACTTAGAATAACAAATGAAAAGTGCCGTGATAGCCAACAAATCAAACACTGAGGACGGCATCTCTTCAGAACTTAGTTCCCTCTAAGACAAAAAGGCTCCACAGGGCTAATCACCCTTCATGCTATTCAATAGTTATGGATAATTAGTGAGTGATTTGTTTGGAGTTTTATGTTTTGCAAACACATTGTCAGAACAGGTGTCACATTTCATAAATGGTGGTTATCCCCAGTGGAATGAAAGTCTTGAATTAGACAGTACTCCAAGCTGACACACTTTATTGTACACTTCTAATTGCTTCAGTTCCTTCTATCTTATTAATTCACAAATTGCCCTCTCTTTCTACTTTCTAAAGACATTTCAAACCATTGTTAGAAATGGGTTTTAAATCAAATGAACAATATCATGTGCATGAATATATTACTACCTAATGTATTGCTGCTTTAAACAAATTAATATGAAAATGTAATTGATTCCATCCGTCGCTAGCACAACAGTGTGAAACTTTTGAAATTGGTTTCTGGCAATTAGCTGCGTTTTTGCCATGGGGAATACATTTGTAATAATCTTGTGAGGATTTGTATTATCATGTTAACATCTAAAAGACTGAACAAAACTTCAATGTCACCGCTAGTGCTGAAATAGTGACAGGGAAATAGAGGCTTGTTTCTAGAAGCAGAAGTGTTTTCACAGGTATATACTCAGGGAACAACTAATATTATTGCTGGTAAGGTGAAGTATCTTATACAAGTTAGTGTGTGTAAGGGGGAATGCATGTGGTTGTGTGCAAGGAGTCAAAGAGAGTGTATTGCTAAAGATATAGCAATTTACAAAACAAGGACTCTTGGATAATATCTTTGATTATTGCTTGTTATGATACCCCGATTATGGTGTCCCTTAATGAAGCATTCTTGGCTCTATTCTTTTTACTTCACACAGTACCCCCCCCCCAGCAAACATTATCAGTCAGCGTAATGTCAAATATCACTGTTATGCAGATGATACTAGGTTGTATATCTCTGTTTCACGAGATAACCTTAGCCTGAGCAAAACAACAGATCAATAGTAGAAATATCCAAGAGTGGTTTTAGACAGATATACATTACACTTTCGTATTTTATTACAGGAACGTAAACATTATTTTTCATCTTAGGAAAATTGCCAAAATTGGACAATTAATCAGCCCAGTCACCAGAAGAAAATGTTGAAATTACAAACTTCTGCAAACCACAGTTCAGTCAGACTCCACTCTCATTGTTCCCTGCAGATCATTGGCGGCTGCTGGTCTTTCAAACAGGGGAAGCTCACTTTCAGTTTACATTATAAAATTTGTCATATTGTAGCGAGGCAGTAACTTATAAAAGGAGCATTTAATTGAAGCCGTTTTTCATCCACACTCATGCCATAGAACCTCAGCAAAACACACCTCAAAGATTTTCAGATGGGTTTAACGGTGAAAATGAGCTATATGGCTTATGGAAATAAGGAACTCCAGATGGCACTCTGTCAGAAGACTCCACTCGAAAATATCCGCATGGGACTGAGCTTGAAATGCGAAGCGCTGTCATTCACAAAGGGGTTCACCCTTTAAGGCAATTCCTCCAATCATCATGCATACACCGAGCATCCTCTCCCGTCTACTGCTCCATTAGGTCCCAGGGAAGCTGAGCCTCCCTCGACTGTCTCGCTTTGCTGCATGAAAAAAACCTGCTCAGCACTGTCTCATAGGAATGCTTGGAGGCTCCGCGTCCACCGCGCTGACATGAGAATGTATGACAGGGAGGTTGTGTTTGAAAACTGGTGATAAACAGCTGACGTTTGGACATCATAGTCATGATGTTAAACACATCCGAGCACACGTTTAATGCAATGCAAATTCTTATTTTAATGTAAATTCAATAGTGCATATTTGACCATTTCTTCTATGAAATTTTAGGGGAAGTTCAGCCTCCCTTGTTGTCTCAGAGCAATCGCCCCTGCCGCAGATATGTTCACGTGAGATATTGGGGAGTGATGATTAAATATTCCCCCCTTAGCCTGAGCCTGCAGGTGGATGCTTTGGTGGAGGTGGGGCTGAAAGAGCAAGCAGCAGTACTGACGCAGGGCTGCAGCAGCATACACAATGCAAAGGGAGAGCTGGGAAGATTTTGCAGACTTAAACAGACTGCCACATTGGCTGCCAAGCTGTAGACCACCAACAAACAATGAAACAATTTATTTTTGTAGCAAGTTGTCACTGCATTTTCAGCAGTGATGATGGCACCGAAATTGGGTGTTTTTAATTCATGCTTTTAATCAAAGATTTAGATATACTGTAAGTGCACGCGCTATCCCACATTTTGAAGGCAAAAAAAGGCTGCAGTTACCAAAGGTAAGAAGGTAAAATGGTTCTGAGAAAATATCGCCAAGAATGTGGCGCACATCACTCACATGAAAAGATTAATATATGTTAAGTTACTTCAAAGCCAACTTCAACTTCCACTGCCTACTTTCTCTGTTGTTATGTATCCTGCTGACTTGGCTGTAGAAAGTAAGCGGCAGCGGACCGCTCACAGTGAAGCACTGGCTGTGAGGTGAGTCGAGTGGCAGGAGGCTAACAAGGTCCTGTTAAAAACAAGAGGGCTGTCTGTTGAACTCTGATAGCCCTGACCTTTTATTTTATACTGTAAGAGGCTTTCATGAGAGCGGTGTGAGATGTGTGTGTGTGCTTGTGTTGTGTGTGCGCGTGCACAACAGCATGAAGGCATCTCATCAGATTGTGCTATAAAAGACGGTGTTACTGTTTCTACGGGATGATTGACAGGCAGGGAAGCAGGGTGCAATTTGGCATTTGATTCCACAGTGGCAGCTCGTACATCACGTGGGCCTGAGTGTGTGTGTGTGCTTGTGTGTTTATGCGTGTGTGTCTGCCTCATTAATGATTGAGTCTGAAGACAGAGTTCTTCGGATCAAATATTTAGCTGAATCAACAACTGCTGAGCTCATCACACACACACACACACACACACACACACACACAGTAAAACATTATACCTATCTTCCATGTCTTGATCCTTAAATCCAGAGGGCTTGTCAATGCCAAACAGAGCTTATGAAAAAAGCTTTTTAAGTTTTTGAAAGAAGTGCTGAAGAAGTACATTAGGTCCCCTCTGTGTGTATTCATGCATTCTTGTGTGTGTGTGTGTGTGTGTGTGTGTGTGTACAGCATACGCATGAGATGATGCTGTTTTTTTTTGTCCATTGTTTCTTCAAATTGCAAAAAATATGTTCAATGCTTCTGTGATTTTGCAGCTTACTGTAGCCTGTTCTTTTCTCACTGGCATTTTGAAGAGCTCCACAAGCTGGAATCTTGACTGTCCTAACTGGCTGGCAGAACAAAATTATAATCAGCACGTTCACACAGGCTAAGTGATTGTGTTATGAGCAATAACCTCAGTTTGCCTTAGTGTACGTAGCATGGCTAGCTTTTCAATTTTTTTACAGAGCAGTTACTGCACTTAGTTATTCCAATAGCACTGACAGGGTCAAGGTGTATTTTTCAGTCGTGCTGTGGGTGGATTAGGTAATGGATGAGAAAAAGAAACACTTGACCCTGGGTTTGTTGTATGCAAATCTAATATCCACTGACCGCTAGAGTGTAGCACTTAAACATACATGTGTTCCTCTCTTATTCAACTTGAGTGTCAGTACTTCCACCAAAACCTGGAAAGTTTCAAAATGGTGCAAAATGCAAGGCTGCAGGTCAAGGTGCAGGTAAAATAGAAGTAATGTGTAATGTATTGAAATGTTCTAAATGTGATCACGATCATTCAGCTTTGAATGCCAAAAATGGATGTTTGAATAATAAAATTTAAAGGCTGGTCTGATTTTTTATTTCCAGGTGCAGTCAAAGATATTGTATACCATAACATGCTCCAAAGTGATACTCTTAACGTCAATTCAGTGCCTGTTTCAAAGAATAAAACTGTGAGAAATGTAAAGTGTTGTTTCACAAAGAGGAGTGCTATTAGCTGCAAGATCATTAGGCTAATGGACTTTAATGTAGGGAAGCCTTCACAAAGATAAACCTCAGAGCCTGAGAAGCACAACCAGAGAAATGTTTTAATGATTAAACAAAATCTTCAGAGGCAATCTGAATGATGTTCTGATTCTTTTATTCAAGCAATCATCATTACTGCTTTAGTGCCAACTGTGGGACCTGCAACAGAAGCGTTATTTAGTTTTAAGTTTCTTTAGTCACATGTTTCTAGTGTACTATTTTTCTTGGCAAGGGTATATTGGCAAAAACAAAATCAAATATAAGAAGTATGTTTTCTTTATAACCACCTGAAATAAGAATTTGAATTTTTGTTACCTTAAAATGAGCAGTTTACATCTACATAGTGAGTGGATCCTAATCCATGTAGTCGGCCATGTTGCACTGCAAAGTATCTAAAGTAGCACATAACGGACAAAACAAACACTGGCTCTAGACTGGGACATTTGCGTTTTGGTGTCAGCCACCATAGTTAGCAGCCCCTCCACAGCGAGCCTGGACAGCATCAGAAAAATACTGATTTTCAACGGGAAATTTCTTTAATCAGTGTTTTTACGGGTTTAAATCACTGGGTCTGTTTGTTTTGGAGAGGAAGAGACCTCCGCAGAAATTTCGGCTCCCAGAAAAAACCTCCTGAACAATGAACAGTGAGTTCATGTTTGTGAGTTCAATCTGCTGTTCTCACTTCTAGATGTCACTAAATCTACACACTGTCCCTACATTAGGACATTAGGAAGTGAGAAGCAAGTGTGCTCACTGACATATCAGCAATCCCAAGCACTGTATTAGAGCCCTGCGCGGGTCTGTTTTCTTCATCCCGCTCCTGCCCACTCCCACTGAATTTCTGACCATTACCGCCCGCAATCGCAACGTGTGTGTTACACTCCCGCCTGCACCCGCAATGTGTATGTCCACTCCCGCCCGCTCCCGCAAACTCTGAGAATTTATGATCGCACAATAATAGAGATGCACTGATTTTGTGTCTTCTCCCGTCCCGCAGGAGAAAACACGTCATTTTATAAGCTATTAATAAAGAGATTCATGTGGTTGTTTGTTTCGTTTCCTTGGCCTGCATGTCTTTTGACGCACTGGTCAGGAACAGCGCTCCTATTTCGTTGTTTTCATTTAGTTTTTAATGAAATAAAGGCTGGTTCATATTCTATTCTCCTCCTCTGTATTTCATTTATTTTTCTACTTTTATATAATCACGCAGTGATTGAGGTTAAGGTCTCTTTTCTAAGAGAGACCTGAATAAGAAACATTAATGAGATAAAGATAAAGCCTATGCTCAATAACACCGGCATCATCACGCCTCTTTATGTAATTAACAAATAGCAACGAGAGTAGGCTGTGAGTGGCTCAAATAACACTAATAAATAACATAAAATAAACAAGGTTAACGAATGAATTGAACAAATGAATCACTTGGCCATAATATTGCTGTGGACGAAGAGAATGTTGCTGACCGACTGCGGTCCCAGTCCCATGCGTCTCTCTTCCAAGATGCGCCCACAGACACTAAAGGCCCGCTCTGAAGGCGCACTGGATGTGGGGATACTGAAGATGAAACGCGCCAGCTTTGAGAGCGCTGGGAAGTAGAGGGCTCAGTGCGCCTTCACACCTTGTTTGAGCTTCCTTTCCACATCATTTGTTAACTCCATCCTGTCTCTATAGGCTACATCCCGATCCCGCAGTGTTTTTTTTCAGCCGCCCGTTCCCGCCCGCAGCAAAGTTCAAACCGCCCGCTCCCGCAAGATTTGGGTTGGGTCCCGTGGGACCCGGCGGGACCCAATCCCAATGCAGCCCTCTACACTGTATCATAGGCAACTGGACATGCGAGTTTCTTGAAGACATTTCACCTCTCATCCAAGAGGCTTCATCAGCTCTAACGGACTGATGTGGAGTTGCAGGCTTTACACTCTGTGTGGGTTTGAACCCTTACAAAGTCTCTGAGGTCACACGTGAGCTCTGAGTTTCAGAGTTGTCAAGGTCACATGTGAGTCGTTGACCCACCTGGCCGTCAGGGTTGGATGTGTCCAGGAGAGAATGGGTGTTAAGTGGACTGAGGAGGGACTGCATTGTAGGTGGGTGATAAGTGGTGTCATAGGTCACCTCCTCTGTTTAACAATGGTCATTCCAGTTTGATATAGATGGCATCTTTTATGTGTTTTTCAAACCATCTATCTTCTCTGGCCAAGATGTGAACATTGCTGTCCTTGAAGGAGTGTCCCTTCTCCTTTAGATGTACTAAATGGACAGCTGAGTCTTGACCTGAGGAGCTGGCTCTCTTGTGCTGTGCCATGTGCTTGTGGATTAGAATTACCATGACCTGGATTACCAAGAATCTTCACCAACACGACATATTAGCAGTTCCACACACCAATTGAAGCTCAGCGTAAGTTCAATAAAGAAGACTGTCTTTGTGCTCATCCATTCACAACTCCCTCCCTCCCACTCCTATCCCCTCCTCCAATCAGCTGACTATGGGTGTTCATGGGTGTAGTTATCCAGATCTCTCTCAGCCAATCAGGATACTACTGCAAAATTTTAAATCTGCTCTCTCCTCTGCTGCTGTTGGCTGTCATTTTAGGCAGAATCCACCCTGTTCATCTCCAGCCATCATATCCAGAGTCCAGGACAAGCTCAACAAAGACTCATTCCTCTACTCATCCAGATCATCAGCACTTCTCCATCTTCTCCACATCCTCTTCTCATCTCATCTTCACCACCTCTACCACCACCAGCGTCTAGACCAAGGGGGTTCCCTATTCGACTATGGATTCATCACCCTCCTTAAGTCATACCACCTCGATGGGGTCTAATCGCCAGAGACTTTCCCCAATTTTTTATTCTTATGTGCACATGTTAATAAATATTCTTTAACTGTACAAATTAGTTTCTCCTGATTGAAATAAGATTAGATTTGAAGCATGGTGTCAGGCCAATTAAGATATTTCACCGCCGGTGTTATACACATGCAACTTGTCGACCCAAGACGTCTGAGATTCTGTACATCAAACAGAAATGTGAGTATGTGAGCACAGGTACTCCAATCTGTTTTCTTGTGTTGTACATGTACAAATATGTTTCTACCTTAGAATCTCCTGGGAACATGGGTCAGAAGCAATTCAAAGAAATATTTCAGCCATTTTGCAATGGTTGAGTTGAGTGTTAACTCTCTCTCAGTCTCTGTTTGCACCAAACACAAACACACACACGTACACACACAAACAAATTCACTGGGAATAGGTGCCTTTTGTGTGTTTTATGTCCTATTGATGAAAGGCTGTCTCAGGGCCTTGTTTCTGTCATATATCTGTTCTGGTGTTTTGTTACCACACAGTACCGTAAAAACCTAAAGGAAGAGCATTTATAGCCTTTGTAACTCAACGCTTTCCCACACAAACACAAACACACAGTGCAAATATATACAGTATAACATGACTTGTATACCCACACATATGAAATGAGCATACTGAATGTGTCATATACTGCGTTGTGAATGTTTGTGTATTGATCTGCTGACATGCTGACAGCAGTGCAGTCACAGATGGGGTGATAAATTGGTCACACTCCACATAATGTGCTGCAAACTGGCAAACCCGTCCAATGGTTGCCACAGAAACGGCTTTGAGTGGCAGTAAAGGTGGGGGTGAGGAGATTCTGTAAAGATAAGACCCCCCCCTCCATCTCTATGTTTCTGTCTGTCTTGCATTTCTATTTCACACATCTATTTCTTACTGTATTTAAACCAACCATTTCAACTTCACTGGAATGATTGTGACAATAAAGTGAAGCCAAGTAGTTTAAACTATGCAAGTCATATTCAGCATTGCACATAATATCAACGCAGGTTCAATAAAAAGTAGAAACACATAGAAGTAGTGGACATGACAGACTACACCTAGGTCCCGAACCAATCATCGCTGGTGGTCTTTCACGACGTGTGTGATGTCATCGGGTTATTCTTGTCCTGTTTTTACTATTTCTACTATTTCAGTCTCTCGGGTGTTCATGTGCCAGCCGAAAAGTTATTGTAGTAACTTAAAAAGCGCCATCAGATGGCAGGAGCTACATTTGAAGCACCGCATGCAAACTATGCAAGTCACTGAATCCTCCACAACAAGTTCCTGCAAATGCACAATAAAAGCCTGTGTAGAAAATGAAGGGATGATCTCAACTGAAATTATAATGGGCTTTTAATTTGAAACAGATACAGGAAGTGTTGAGTTTGAAATGCGGGTGTGACGCCTTAACTTTAACAGGGCAAACAAGAGTGCATTTAAATCAAAACCAGAAAAAAATACAGCAGGAATGAGAAATAAAGGCCTGATATAGTCAGATTCTCTTGAAGCTGGTAGCCTCTGCAGTTGTGGTAAGTAAAAGCCCCGCCACTATTTTTCAGGGTTCCTACACATTTGGAATTTCAAAATTCCATACTTTTCCATACCCTAATTTCCAGACTTCTCGGCGGTTGTTTTTTTTTCCAGAGAATATGCGACATCTGAGTAAATATATCAGTGTATCATATTTCACATCAATCTGAGTAAATATATCAGTGTATCATATTTCACATCATGTTTAATTATTCTTAATAGGCGATTGTAGCCAAGTACCATAATGGCATGCAAATAAAAACTCAGGTAAGTTCAATGTCTGGGCTGAGGCAAAAAGGTTGGGACTCTGGGTGCAAGCGATGCAGTAACGAGACGTCAACGTTTTTTCCTTTCATGTCGCTCAGAATCGCCTTCTCTTGGCGATGTCACGCGATTTCACACAAAGCTTGCATCTAGCTCTGTGTGTGAATTGGGAATCCTTGGCCAACCAGTATTTATATACGGTATTGTCAAGCCATCCATCCAAAAACTTGCATCTACCCATTGTGAACCACGTGAAACTCGTCTTCTTGTCGAAGGTGCAGTGTTGGAGTGAAACTTGATACCTGGGGGGCTGGAGGAGGGTCATGGGGCAGCGGACTGGACATACCACTTGTCAATCAGGTAAAAGGGGCGGTATGTTTTCTGAGACGTTTGCTCTCACACAAACTGTGCTTGGCCCGGCATAAAACACGATCCGGATTGATTAAATTATTTTTGGAAATACCTAATTTTCTATTTTAGAAAACAGTATTTTAGAACAGTGGTAATAGACTGGAAACATAAATATTTTTCCATACTTTATTTTTCATTTTCCATACTTTTTAATACCTGGAAATTGATCAAATTTATTTCCATACTTTTTCATACTTTACACACTTTATGCCCGTCTCCATTACGAAGAAATAACATTCTTTGCTAGCTTGATGCTAATAGCAGCACTCACCGGGTTGCTAAAATGCCTCTGCTGTTTCTCGCCATCATTTTCCCTTTTTTCTCTGTGTGGTAACATCCCTAGGGGAAATATCAAAAAGGTTGGGGTGTTGTTGTTGTTGTACAGTTGTCTACGGCAGCAGATCGCTCTGTGTTCCTATTGGTCAAAGTGACGGCTGTGACGGGAGCAGTCATGAACAATAAAAGAAAATCAAACATGCTAGCCTTTCTGTTGGAACGTCGTGAGACGTCCCAGACGAGGCGTCGGTTGTCGTCTACAATGACACACTACACAAGATAAAATGATGGATTATTACGTAGGACACTCATTGTCATTCTTGATCCAAGCCGACACCGTACGACGCTATGTGGGGCTATAATCAGACTGATATCGTGTAGTCTGAACCTAGTATTATACTGTATGTTTTTAGCAAACACATTAACACATATATCTGCTTCTAACTATATTATAGTGTGTTTAAGTACAGTTTTACCAAACTGGGTGATAAAAAAAACGTGTCTATGTTTTTATACTTTCAAGTCATATTTTCATATAGCTCCAAATTATGGTTGGTAGGTATTAAAAAGTTCATCTCATTAGTTTGGTTCAAAAAGCAGTGATGATTATTGTGCCTGTCTATGTCTCCCTGTCTTGCTCTAATTTCAGTATGATCAATTATTTTGTGTTTTGAGATGAGATGATTTTGGTTTAGTCATGATAATGCAGAGATAATTAACTGTGGCTCTGTTTTGTCTTAATGAGCTGTAACTTTTGCTTGCCGGGTAATTTTATTGAATTTTTGTTTGCATTTGTATTGATTTCTTTCTACTTTGTTTAATCTAATACAACTATTTCTTTTGGTCTGTACTCTTCGTTCAACTTCCCACGTTGTGTTTTCTTACAATAACTCTATTCTACTCACCAAAATCTCCTATAATATCCACTTTAACCTTCTCGTTTTCCATCATCCTCTCTTCCTCACTGTCTCCTCTACTTCCTTTCCTCTTCCTCTCTCCACCTCCCCCTCTCTCTTACTCACTCTCACACTGGGCAGTCTTCCAGGCAGATTGTATGTGGTGCTGTCTATGGCTCTAATTCACCCTGACAGGACATTCATCATTAGTCACAGACCTTAATGCTGCTGCGCCGCTGTTAGGGATTCTGTTTCTCCTCAAGAGCTGTGAATGTTGGCCATATATATACTGTATGATCATTAAAGAACAAAATATATATATCCACCCTTCCTTGGAACTCCCCTCACATACAGGGCACCCGCTTCCCGAAAGCTCGGCACCCTGCGGCACTCACACACCTGCGAGATCGTTGCTTTTATGGTGCAAATACTCCATGTGAAGGAGGAAATAGAGAAACAATGACTTATTCATACAGAGCTAAAGAAGTTTGACATTGGAGCAAGAGTCTCCCTGCAGAAAATAATGAACTTTTAAACACAAACAAACACAGTGAGTCTTCTGCTGAAGAAAAAAAAAAACTGGCATAGGCAGTTTGACTTCATTATGCTGATTTTTGAATTGAGTAATTTTCTGTCGAGTACATCAGTAAGAATTAAATCCATCAAACGTAGGTCCAACGAAGCTTCGTCTTCGCTCTCTCTGATGTGGATCGTTGGCTGTACTCACTCGTCAGGCCTGTTTGTCTCCTCCATTCATCCTCCCCACTGATTATTCACTTTAGGATGCTAGCGCCTCCACGCCTAATTAATTCGTACAGCATATTCTGCTGCCAATTTCAGATTTGAGTCAGTTGCACGCACAAAGACGCACACACACACACACACACACACACACACAAAATGAAAAGAGACTGAGCACATATGCTTTAAACACATGGATAAATCTGGATTGCACATATACCAAACATACACCCGACTGATGGGCTCACACAATCTCCTTCTACCTCATCCACGTCCACATAAGCAAACGATTAAACTGAAACTACACACACTCACTCAAAAGCTCACACAAAGTGAATATTTGAGCTTACCCCTCTAGTGTGAATAGAGTGTTTGACTAATTATTTAAACCAGGAGTGTCCAGGGTCACTCTCTGCCATCTCCAGCCCTCCTCTGCTATATTAATTCCTAATAAGAAGTCATTTTTCCATTGTGCCGTTCACCGCTCCCCCACTGAGCACACAGATGAGATGTTTGACATTTTTTCAGCCTTTGTGAGAATAAATTGAGGATAATCTTATTTTTGCAATTTTAGAATATCCGCGGGGGTACTGCTGCCAATTAATTTAGATCATCAACTCCCTTCCTCCAAGTTCCTGTCTTTGGTGTCTCATTACCTATCGCAGGCTACTTTTCTATTCTCAATGTGTTTGTCTCCCTCGCTGGAAATTGTTGTGCGTCTCCCTGTCAACTCAAGCTTTGTAGTTTACATTTATCCTTGGTTCATCCCTTTCCCTCTGTCCTTCTCATCATTTTAACTGCTGTGTCTCATTTGTGGGAGGGAGGGATGGGAGAGGCAATAAAAAGGAGGAGAAGAAAGAGAGGAAAAAGGAGCAAGGTGAGGCAGATAAGAGTAGGACAATAATACAATAATGAGGATGCGGTAATTAAGCAGTTCATGTTTCTCTCTCTCACTCCAATCAGACTCTCTTCATAATTTTGCTTAATGATTCTCTGCAGTCTACGCTCTGATCCCATGACAGTTAATGGGATTAACCTTGAGACGCACAGGGATGGAACGGACTGCACAAACCTCACCTTCTCTCTCACACACTCACACCTATATATGACCTTATGCAAACACACACATGCAGACATACCCACAAAAAGACCAAGCAAAAGGCTCAGATTAAAATATCATTAATATCACTGGTGAAAATAAATTCACACATGTAGCTCTGAGGTTTTCCCTGCCTGTTGGATATTTTGGTCACTCACCATGTGCAACCACTGAAGGCGAAGCACAGCGGGGCCACAGTTCAATGGCGCATTGCAATTTTGGTGTCAACAGCCTTTGGCCATGTGCATGGCTTAGGTCATGTGTGAGACTGTCCTCTCAAGAAGAATGGCAGCATCGGTTGTACAGTTCTTCTTTGAAACCAAATAACAATGTTTCCAGGAACTTAACCAAGTCATTTTTGTGTCTTGCCAAACCTTTGTCATAGTGTTGCCACATTACACATTTTTTTGCAGTGTATGGTCCTGATCACACAGAAAGTGTTTTAGCAACTGGAGGTGCCTTTTTGTAACCTTTTTAAAGCTTTTTTGCTCGCGGTTTTTGCGTTGCAACACACCTCACGTGTCTGCGCTGTAAGCACCTGGGGTTTTTGCCGAAGCACTCTGAACTCCTCGAGTTGGAAAAACCATCAACTCAAAGCAGAAAAGTGCCCCGTGTCATCTCTTTTTTTGTCATTGTTTTTACCATTATTCAACTGGATGATTTGAGAGTCATTCTTTGTTTTTGTTTTTTTAGATATTTTTTCGGGCATTTTTAAGCCTTTAATTGATAGGACAGATGAGTGTGAAGGGGGGAGAGAGAGAGGGAGTGACATGCAGCAAAGGGCCACAGGCTGGAGTCGAACCCGGGCTGCTGCGGCAACAGCCTTGTACATGGGGCGCCTGCTCTACCACTAAGCCATCAACGCCCCTTGAGAGTCATTCTAAAATATGCCTGGAAATGGCCATCATGGAGGTGAAGCTCCTGGACCAGCTGGTGGTACTCCCTGTGATCCATCCTCTTTTTTTAGGTCTCATGTACCGTACAGTGTATGTACATGTACAGATCTCCATTTCCCTGTGGACAACAAGCTGACAGCCTTTCACCCTCAACCATAGCTACAGCAACCCTCTGCCTGTATGTTTTAGGAACTAGCTACTACTTACTGTCAAATAACTAAATTAACTATATAAACGTTAGACTGATTACACGGTTACAAAGTTAGAATAAGGAGGTGAGTCTGTGGTTGCCTGGCAGCCATAATTTTTTTTCCACTGGTGGCATTCAATTAAAAGAAAAAGGCAGTGTGGTGCACCTGGCATTTTGCAACCTGCAAAACGCTTTCTATGTGATCAGGGCCTATCTGTAATGGTCTAAGAAGGCACAAACAAATGATATTAAAGCAGCTGTGCGGAACTTTTTACCATTTATAAAACTGTCCCTAGTTCGTATCACCCCCCCCCCCCCCTCTTGAAGATCCGCATATTTATTTGAACCCAACAGCGACAAAAAAGCCTTTCTCTATATGGCTATTTAGCATAGCCTCAGTCGGGTCGGACACAGCGGAAGTCAACAAACCAGAATACGGCACCCGGAGGCGGAAGTAAGTCTGCACGCCCGCAGCAGCCCGCAGCCATTAAACCACCGAAGAAGAAGGAGCCGTGTTTACGAGTAAGATTTACAGGCTAGAAACAGGCTAAATGACATGTAGTAGGGACTAGTCTCTTGTACAGTAGGTGGTGGTATGCACCTGGAAGTTGTTTGCAATTCGCCAATAAATTGAGAGAAGAAGAAGAGCCATGTTTACAGAGAGTGTTCTTCGAGTATGAGGCACGCAACGGGCATTGCTGAACACATAACAGTTTTACCAGATGTATCTATAAGGACTTGGTTGCACTTTCGATGTCATGGCGGATAAAGAAGGAGCACCATCTAAAAGAAAAAGAACAGAAGAATAGAAGAAGGCTAAACGGGACAGTGATAGGGCTCGAGCCCAAACGCGTGTAAACCTTGGCCGAGCATTCACCAAGTGGAGAGAGCTGAGAGATTTGAAAGGTTTTAAAACTGATCCCGAGTTGGCCCTTTTCCTAATCAACAGGTATGTAACTTTTGTTTTTATTTAGAGAATATACCGCAACCTGTTAGACGTTGTTTCACTTCAATATATGACGACGTGGAAGTTATAAACAAGCTAAATGTAACGTTAGCTGATGTGAACCGCTTTTGTCTAGTAACGTTACAACAAATGCCACAAAATTATCTGTGACTGTGACCATGAACACAAATATACAGCAGGCAGTTGTCCTCAGTTTATAAGAAATTCAGAGCTACACCAGAACATTTATGATTTTCCTCTC
>NC_065507.1:13787564-13870375 GCF_006386435.1 Epinephelus moara | reverse complement strand
GACCATATTAAACCCATTGTTCCGAAGTCCGTTCCGAAATCATCATGATGCCCTGTGGTTAAGGTCTGGTTAGGTTTAGGCACAAAAACCACTTGGTTAGGATTAGGAAAAGATCATGGTGTGGGTTAAAATGAAAAAGAAAGTGGCAAACACATAAGCCATGAGCCTGCTTCGTCTCAAGCCTTTCCCAGCTGACCCAGAGCCGGTCGCGGCGCACCATCAAGGTAGAAATACGCCTGCCAGGAGCCGTTCAGCACTGCGGACCATCGGACTAATGGGATGTCGGACCAATGGGCTGTCAGACCAATGACATGGACCCCCTAGTGCGTCACAGTTTGATGTTTAGGGCCACTGACCCTGAAGCGGTGGTACATGATGAGTTGGGAGTGAGAATGTGTTGGCTTGTGTGTCATTCTGGAGAGCATGGACAAACAACAAACTTCATTGTTTAATTTGGAGGACTTGTTGATATGTTTCGGTCACGACGCCTCCTTGAAATCACACAGACTCTTTGATAAACCTTGGTTATATTTTGTGTTGCTATCATTGTACACAGCCTCTCAGCTTCATTCATTCATTCATTCATCTTCTAACCGCTTCATCCTCTTGAGGGTCGCGGGGGGGCTGGAGCCTATCCCAGCTGACATCGGGCGAGAGGCAGGGTACACCCTGGACAGGTCGCCAGACTATCGCAGGGCTGCCTCTCAGCTTAAGCAGTAAAAATTGTAAGCAGTGTTAGAGACAGAGCAGCAGAGGTTACCCTTTGGCTTGATGACTACCCGCAAAACTCAAGCTCTTTTTTGTTTTTTCCCATTTTAATAATTGTGTTACTAGTGATTTATATACAAATATAAGCAAACATGACTGTGTAGAGTTTATACAGTTTAGCTCATTACACATAGGAAACAATGACCACCAGATGTGAAAGTGGATAAAGTCTTATAGCGGGTGTTTGTCCCTGTCAAGAAGTGAGGGTTTAAACTGCCCTAAAGAAAGAGGCTTTGCTATGTGTGCATGTGGATATACTGTATGTTCATGTTACATCATCACCCCCAGTGAGATCGTGGAATGAGGGCAAGAGATCCTGCATGGTTGTGTCAAACCATATCACTGACTTACAACAGATTATGTGTTCCACGATGACCTGTGTGCTTGTCATCATTAATTGCAATGTAAAATACCTGAGGTTTTATTCTTGGAAATAAAAACAATAATCAAACATGTTCACTGAAAGGAAATGTTGCTTTAAGGCTGCAATTAGAAAGAGAGAGATTTCAAAGAAATGTGTACTTGCTAAGTACCTAAAATGAGCTTCTAGTACCATTTTCTCTCTGCAGTGGGTGTTTGCACTGGATAGCCTGAAAGGTTATTAAAGCTGAATTATGGGTGGTATGAAATCCAGATGAAGGTGACTTAAGGAAAGAGGCAGTGCATAGACAAACTGACAGAGCAGAGTGGAGAAATGGGAGTAAAGAAGGGTTTCTGAAATGCATCCTGATTGAGGGAGGAGCAAGATTTATGCCAAAGCCTGCTGTGGTCATGTGGGAGTCACTCACAGCGTGGTGCCAGAATGCAGCTTCTTTTTACTGCAGCTTCTTGCAAATGGCCACATGAGCAGAGACGCTCACTTGATATTAATTTCCTAAAGAGACACAGGATGGAAGGTAAACAGTGCCTAAGTAGAATGAAGAAGGACATGTGTGATGAAAGATAGAGTACACTATTTGGGTCAAGCATTTATGGAGGATTCTCAACGTCATGTAATCTCTGCAGAGTTTAAGAAGAAGCCTTATTGCGCTTTTCTTTAAGAAGAAGAAGAAAAAAAAAGGACAACAGAAGAACGAAAGTGTGTAAATGGAGGGAAGGAAGACAGCAGCTTGGAATCTAATCAAACCAAGGACACTTTGCTGATTGCCTCTTCAAAAACAAGAGGGAGAAAATTGGTTTGGTTTGTTTCTGTCATGAAGGCAAGAGACAATTGATACTAAAAATGGTTAAAATGTTGCCGGGGAGAAATGAAAGGAGCTTAAAGTGAAATAACTAAATTACTCGTTCACAGACCACGATGGGGGGAATGGCGAATGGGTAATCTGTGGCGTCAAACCCATTCTCTTTTCTTGCCTCTTCCTCCAGTTCATTCCCTCCCTCCAACAATTACAGGGCTTTTCTAAATCCATCCCTTTCCCCCTTTTCTATGCCTTCGACTCTCTCTGTCACTTCCTTATTCATGCAAAGATGCTAAAGGCCCAGAAAAGGGAAAGCCACCACATAATGGGTTTGCTTCCAAGATATGTTGACCACTGATGTAGGGATACGCTATGCTCTATTTAGTGCATTAGACACACCACATACACTAAAATAAGATATATTTCCCTTTGTGGGTTTATTTTACATTTTCAGAAATAAATGTTGTAAAGTCTGTGTGGGATAAACATGATGAAATAGGGTTCTTCCAGCGCACATTTATTTACTTACTCATCAGTCACCTCAGATGAGTGCAACCATTCTGTATACAATTCAATATCAAGACTGCGCTTTACACAAAACATCATCAATAACAGCTTACCAACACACTTGACTCTCCCAGCCATTCAAAAGTCAGGCTAGTGTATGAGTGAGTGTGTTGGAGGTTTGAGAGTCAACAGCGAGGCAATGAAGAGGAGATTGACGGCCTCTTGAGTACACCATGCTCAGCCAAGTGCAACAATCCAACACACAGTATCAGCCGCATTAGCGACGACAACAACCACCAACACCAGCGCGAGGACATTGTCTGTAACGCAAAGTGCGGCGCCAGCTAATTAAAACATAAGTAAATCAGAGCTTAATGAGTTGTAATTGTAGATAATTGCAGAGTTGTTGATGTATCACGTCTAATTGGCTTGCATTGCTGAGATAATGAGAAAAGTTTGATTACTTTATGCTAAACGCGTTAGCGAGGTAGCAGGTGTTGTTTCGAGGAGGTGTCACAAGCAATCCCATACCTCACATCTCAATCTCATCACTCAACCTCCATGGTGAAACAGAGGGAATGGTCTGTCCCAAGTCTCTAATTATACACAACAGCTATGGGACCGGCTTTGTTCCTCTTTTACTACATCATTTAGATTATCATAACAGTTTTATTTCATTAAATTAAATAATAAAACACAGATCTGAGTGGTTGTCATTTTTTTTGTATTCATGACATATGTTGATATATATATATATTTTTTATATATATATTTTTTTTTACATATCTGATAAATCTGAGTGTTAGAATCGCTGTTGTCAGGTAGTATTCTACAACAAAGTCAGCTTCACAACCAAACAGCCTTCTGCTCCATGTACACATTTAATATTCTTTGTAGTTTTTGTCCATATTGAGTTTATTCCCAGGATTTAATTATCAAGTCGACACTTTCTTCTTTTTCGCTTTTGATCTCCTTTCATCCTTTCATCCCAGCCATTGTCTCTGAGAAAAGCCCAAATTAATTATCTTAAAAAAGGTATCCATATGCTTGACTACGGTGCTTGGGATGAGTGATATTCATAATCTAAGTCTGTCATCTTGTGCTAATAGCCAAACTTTTGTTACTCAAAACCGCCATTGTCCTTAAGTCCTCCGATTTAATTCCCACTTTATCTGTTAATCACGTTTCTGCTAGCCATCAAAAGTGGTTGGGACACATTTAAGCTTCAATAGTCACATCGATCGGCGCAAAGCTGAGGACAGAAAAATGAAAAAAGGACACAATGAAACAGAAGAAATAAGTAACAATGGAGTGAAATAAAAGGAGGACCGTAAAGTTAAAGTGAATGAAAACACATATACATACAAAGGAAAATGGGAAAAGGCACTTAAAGTCTTAATGGTATTAATTGATCTTTAGGACGTTTTTTTTTTGTTTTTTTTTCTTAGTGTGTGTGTGTGTGTGTGCACTTTTGTGTGTGTGTCCTGAAGGGAATCACGTCAATGTGGCTAGTCATGCAAGTGATTGGAATTAAAGTCAGATTATGTCCTCAGGATACAAAACCTGTCCAGGTTCCCTGACCTGTATCTGTTTATGTGCATGCACGTGGACACTAACAGTCTTGACAGGCAGGTAGCAGAATCAGTTTGCAAAATACTTCAGTTGACACGGAGATTTTTGTCAGAAAGAAAGAAAGGTCTGGGTAAAACACTTCATAGAAAATAAAGTGTTGAAATTACTGTAATTAAACTTTGCTTGATTGTATAATCAAAGGAACCCTGAACAAACCTAGAACTAAGCAAAATGTTTTTTTATTACACATCTATGCCAATGTCACGGAGTAAGCAGGAAATCATATTACTCTTTAGAGGACAAAACAAATGTGAGAAAGGCTGGAGGGCTTTGTTTTGCATGTTTAGCACTGTTACTGGGTTTTATTGAAAGAATGTGTGAATGTTTATCAGTTAACATTTACAGTTTGCCTCAGCTACTACGTCAGAAAATAGAAAGTATGGTGAGTGATCCATGTCCTTTAATTACACTGATACATTTCCTTCTTTTAACTTGACCTTTTTCTTCTTTTAAACATGTTGCTTTAAAAGTGCACCACATCCCACTTCATGACACACTCAGAGAACCACACACACACAGACAGAGGTAGTTAATAACAGATGACGGTGTATAACACATGTCAGAATGACTCAAGCTGTCAGTCTTTATTTTTACCACTTTTATTTTTCTCTTCAACTACTTACAACATAAAATGTTAGATTCCTTTTGGATTTGAATCGTTTCAAGGATTCCAAGATACTATTGTGTTGTTAAGCCCAGTTCAGACCAAAGATTCACGACGAGATGAGTTGAAATATACAACTGCTTGCAATGTGCTGTTCTGCAACGTCCTAAAAACCTCCACCAATGCAACAAGATGAGACGGTGTATCATCTCAGTGCAACAGCTCTCTGTACCTTGATTCTGATTTCCAGCTTTTCAGGCTAATTTTGTGGCTGAATATAATTTGTAGCTTCTTAAAATATGAATGAGGATAGTGATAGTGAGATACTGGCTACAGTTGCATTTGTAGTCAGTTAGATAGGTAGGTAGGTAGATATGAAGGTACATATATATAGATAGATAGATAGATAGATAGATAGGTATGAAGATAGGTAGGTAGGTAGGTAGGTAGATAGGAAGGAATGCAGCTAGGTAGGTAGGCAGGCAGGCAGGGAGGTAGGGGGTATGTAGATATGAAGGTAGGTAGATAGAAAGGTAGGTAGGTATGTAGATATGAAGGTAGGTAGGTAGGTAGGAAGGAATGTAGGCAGGTAGGTAGGTAGAGGGGCAGGGGGTATGTAAATATGAAGGTAGGTAGATAGAAAGGTAGGTAGGTATGTAGATATGAAGGTAGGTAGGTAGGTAGGTAGGTAGGTAGGCCGGCAGGTAGGTAGAGAGGTAGGGGGTATGTTGATATGAAGGTAGGTAGGTAGGTAGGTAGATAGAAAGGTAGATAGGTAGGTAGGTAGGTAGGTAGGTAAACAGGTAGATAGGAAGGAATGTAGCTAGGTAGGTAGGCAGGCAGGCAGGGAGGTAGGGGGTATGTAGATATGAAGGTAGGTAGGTAGGTAGATAGAAAGATAGGTAGGTAAGTAGATATGTAGGTACGTAGGTAGGTAGGTAGGTAGATAAACAGGTAGATAGCTTCCTATCTACCTTTCTATCTACCTACACACCTAGGTAGGCAGGCAGGGAGGTAGGGGGTATGTAGATATGAAGGTAGGTAGGTAGATAGAAAGGTAGGTAGGTAAGTAGATATGAAGGTAGGTAGGTAGGTAGGTATGTATGTAGATATGAAGGTAGGTAGGTAGATAGAAAGGTAGGTAGGTAAGTAGATATGAAGGTAGGTAGGTAGGTAGGTATGTATGTAGATATGAAGGTAGGTAGATATGAAGGTAGGCAGGTAGGTAGGTAGGAAGGAATGTAGGCAGGCAGGTAGGTAGAGAGGTAGGGGGTATGTAGATATGAAGGTAGGTAGGTTGGTAGGTAGGTAGGTAGGTAGGTAGGTAGGTAGGTAGGTAGGTAGGTAGGAAGGAATGTAGGCAGGTAGGTAGGTAGAGGGGCAGGGGGTATGTAGATATGAAGGTAGGTAGGTAAGTAGGTAGGTAGGTAGGTAGGAAGGTAGGTAGGTAAATAAACAGGTAGATAGGAAGGTAGGTGGGTAGGTAAGTAGGTAGGTAGGTAGGTAGGAAGGTTGGTAGGTCGATAGGAAGGTAGGAAGGTTGGTAGGTAGGTAGGTAGGTAGGTAGGTAGGTAAACAGGTAGATAGGAAGGTAGGTAGGTAGGTAGGTAGGTAGGTAGATAAACAGGTAGATAGGAAGGTAGGTAGGTAGGTAGGTAGGTAAACAGGTAGATAGGAAGGTAGGTAGGTAGGTAGGTAAACAGGTAGATAGGAAGGTAGGTAGGTAGGTGAAAAATTCCCTTTTCCTTTTGCTCTCCTCTTCTCTCCCATCTCTGTCTCGTTTAGCCTTTTGTATCAGACCTACAAGTGTGTGCACACCCACACACATTAGTACAGTGCCAGTGAAGCACACCCTGTGGCCCATTCATTTGCACCCTGCTCCGATATCTAGATCCCTTAACCTGCTAAGCTGGCTGCATATGAATTTAAAAGTAGAACAAGTAGATCCTTCTTCAGCATTAACATGATTGGAGGTGATATTGTATCCCAGGCGAACTGATCCTACTGCTGATAACGCTGGTTATCAGGCTTCTCGAAAGCCTCTGGGAGGAATATGTGGGCCCTGGCATCAATGCTTATATCAAAGTCTCGCTGCACACCTTTGATAAAAGCTACCTGAACTCTGATTCATTGATCGATACAGATGAGAAGAGATAAGATAAATAAAAGATTTTTATAACCTTCATACGACTGATTTAAGAGATTGCAGAAGCAATCACGATGCTCATGAATATGCAATGATAAAAGAAAGTTTTTAAAGCTTATTCAAACTTGGACAGCGTTTTCCCCCTCCGTGTTGTTTGGTGCAAACCATTACCAATCTCAGCTTACCTTGAAACTCTCAGTAGCTTGTATCTAATAATATGAAGCTGATTAGCTTGGCCTGCTGCACTTACTGCACCCAGCCATGTCATCACACCTTTTTTCTTCTCTGTGTCTCGTCCTTTACTGCAGGCATCATAAAACAAAGACAGTCTAACACACAAAAAAACTTAATGGTAAGGTAGGGCATGTAAATGATGGCAAAGGAAACAAAGCAGCACAACAAATGGGAGTAAAGGACACGGCGAAGAGGGATCGAAACGGAGCAAGCTTGATGGAGAGCCACAGTATGGCAAACTTTCAGTTTAATTTTTTCCTCCCTGCCCACCTTCTCCCCTCTCTTGCCTCCCTGCTTGGTTGGGTAATTGGATTTCAGTGGTAAGCCAGGGGTCTGCTCTCTTAGAACTTTCTGGAAGGTCAGAGGTGGCAGGGCAACACTGTGTCACAGCTAATCTGTCCCTGGACAGCTCTGGGTAAGTCAGGGGAAACGGCACAGCGTGTGTGTGCGTATGCATGTGACAGAGTGAGTACCTATAAGATTTTGTGTGAATGTGTGTGGCAGGTAAGGGTCATCCTCCTTGTGCAGTTCCAGTGTTGGTGGATGGCAAGAGGGATGAAGAGAGGGAGGAGAGACAGAAACAGATATTCTGCCTCAGTCATTTATTAGGAGGTGACCCTGAAGAAGCGTCTCTCCACAGACTGTAGAATGCACTGAAGAGGAAACTCACACACACCAACAAGCATTACCTACACTTACCTAAGATATTCTCAGGTAACAGGCAATATTCACGGTCACTTAGAAAGCCCTGCATCCCCCTGCATGGGGTCAGATGCCCTTCAAAAACTGAAACCTGTTCCTTTTGAAGACCTTGCTTGAAGTTTACTCATCTCTAACAGTCCGACCCTTTGTTTCCAGTTCTTTTTTTGAGGGCAGTGATTCATATGAGCGGATAAAAGGAATAGATAGGTATGTCAGTCATCTGCATATTAGACCTTCTACCGAGAGATTGCCTTTCTAATTTAAACTACCGCGACCCTGGTCTTGTGCTGCCACACAGTTTGTACGAGATCCACTTTATTGTAACAGGGGCATAGCAGGTATTGTACAGCACAAAGGGGAGTTGGTTATGACAGGTTGACAAAACCTACATGACTCCCCTGCTCGGGCTTTTAGCAATGTGGGTGGTGTGGGAGAATCTGTGTGTGGAGACATATGGTCTGACATCGGCTAATCTGTTAAAGGGGCACACGGGGGAGATGTTAACTGTAGCCTGTGTGAAAAGCATCTCAGCACCATGAAGGGGAGAGGGCATTCAGTGTGAGTGCTACGGGAGAAAGAGCAGAGATATTAATGCAATTTTTATTGACTTTGATATGTGTTGCAAGTCTGTGTAGTGTTTTTGGTCCTTGAATACAACAATAATTAACTCACACACATTAGAAGACACATTCCTTTGTGTTGTGTTGGTTGCGTTGAAGGCACTTTCTGCTGCTCTTGTTTTTGTACAGTTTGACATTGTTCTTGTTCCATTTACAGAATGTGAGCTGATATGGTTCTGCGTACAAAATCTGTGGGGCCTTGCCTTGTGGTAGCTTAGAAAGGATGCATTATCTACCCAATTCCAAACTAGGTTTGATCCTTACACCATTGCCCCAAGATTTGTTTTGGTGTGTGTGCGTGTTCCTGTGTGTGTGTGTGAGTATGCCTCATTAGAATCTGAGTGGAATATTTAGGAAGGCCCGAGAGATTTATCATACTAATGAACACTATCCAGAGGGGAAGAGACACAATTTTAGGCCAGGGAGAGAGATAGCGAGAGAAGTGTGATAGAAGAGAGGGTGAAGGGAGAGAAACTAGCAGAGGAAAGGATCAGCAGAGGAAGGCGAAAGGCTTAAGTGTTTACTTATGCTGAATCACGCCAGGATGAACCTCAAGAGTAAGAGCCACATTGTCCACATTGACACTATCCATTAATCCATGTGTGTTATTCTTTAGTGTCAAAACATCATTCCTGCTTATCATTACATTGGATTTCCCTTGATATTAGACACTTTTTTCCACTTCGTACTGCCTTGTGTGAACTTGGTGAAACACAGGCAGGAAGGACAGAGATGAAAGAAAGCAAAGATCCACACCATTACGGCACATGATGAATGAATGGATCACTGAGCCATGCGCCCACTAGACACAGACGAATCTTATTCACCCGACAAGGAGACGTGGATGTAATGTTTCTGTTGTGAATATTAAAGCAAGAAGTGGATAAAATAAAGATGACATGTTGTTGAGGGGAACAGTCACTGAATCTGCTTTATTCTGACTGATTGCTTCCCACCCGCGATTGCTCACAGATGCAGGAGCTTTTGCGCACGGGGCAATAATATGAAGAATTGTTCATGCCCCGGTAAGAGCGCGTGGACATGCAGAATGCAATACATACAACACAGGCGCGCATAGGCTCATTGTTTGTCACACCGAATGACTCTGGTGCTCATCGCAAAATGAATTAAGCAGAAAAGAGAAGGCAGAGAAAGATGACCGCGTCTGAAAAATAAAACAAGTGAGTGGAGCAGACAAGAGGGCATCTTGGGACAGGAAGCTGAGATATGAGACAACTTATTGCTGGTCTTGCTTTAACTCCCAGCTTCTGTTTTCACTGCAGTGGCGCTGGATTCTTACAGTGAGTCATTATACACAAAGCAGCGTAACAGGGGAGTTTTACCATTAGAAGTGGCAGAGTGGCCTGCTGGTCACAGAGACAACTCCAAGTTCAGTCAACCACAAAAATGTGTTCTTAAGCAACATACTGGCTATATTTGGAATTAAATATAACCACACTGCTGGATACAGCACATGCCATGGCACTGCGAGTAGAGTGTGTATAGTGTGAGAGGCAAGCCTCATATGGATCAATAAAGCATTACACATTAAAAAGGATCAGTGAACTGCCTATAATAACAGTTAAAGCACTGAGAACCACTTAACTCTCCTCTGTAAAGGCTGAGCGTTTACATGACGACCACATCAGTTCAATATCACTTCCTTTTCTTAGCAGTTTGCAGCACAATACACACACACACACACACACACACACACTAATCGTGGTTTTATGACAATAAGGTATTAGCCTATACGATGAGGACCCGACTGTATGAAAATATTTTAATCTACTCTGGTTCTCCACAAGGTTGTTTTTCTTTCATATTACATTGTGTGCACATGCACTGGTGCACATAGGTGTTATTGTTGTTTCATTTTTGTATATATTATCATACCCATATTATTTCAACCTTTATCTATTTACAAAACAGGCGGCACAGTAGTACACTGGAAAGCACTGTCACCTCACAGCAACAGGGTTCCAGATTTGAACCCAAAGACATGACTAATTGCCCATAGGTGTGAATGTGAGTGTGAATGGTTGTCTGTCTCCATGTTTTGCCCCATTATACCTTGGCGACCTGTCCAGGGTGTACCCTGCCTTTCGTCCAATGTCATCTAACCCTGATTAGGATAAGCGGTTATGGATAATGAATAAATAAATGTATTTTAAAATCTACTTCAATTCAAATGTGTTTTATGTTCAGAAAAACTGGACATGCATCTTCTTGGGCAATTTTTAGTTAACACAATGGGGTTTTGAATGGTTTATTTCAGGCTGTCTGCATGCACTGCTCCCATTTATACCTACCAAAAAAAATCATGAACATTTGTAACTATCCCACATATCATGAGCCAGTAATTTGTGTATAACCCACATAATTGTGAAGGCTGCGATCATGTGACAAATGTGCTGACATGAGTAAAGAAGGAAGTAGTTCACATAAGGAGGCAGGTTGAAGTGGAGGATTGGTCAAAAAACACAGGACTTTCCCCCAGCAGACTCGTGTTCAAGTCTGTGTGAAATCAAGTGGACTTTGAGTCACTTTAAGGAACGTCATCACCATGTTTCTCTTCCTAAACGTAACCAACTTAACCAGTGTTGGGCTGTAAGGCACTACTAGTAACATATTACAGCAATTATATGACTTTTTCCAGTAACGAGTAGTGTAACTAATTACTGATAAAATTTCAATAATAATATTTCAGTTTCCCAAAAACCAAACAACTCGTTACAACATTACTTTTATTATCACATCACTACTGACCTGAAAAACAGCATCACATTAGCGGACTTATTTTTTGTAATCGTCACACTGTGCAGGCATGCCACAAAGGAGCAAGCTAATTTGGAAGATGAAAATGCTTACCTTTGTGGCTGGAAATATTCCCATTACTTTGATTTTGTTGGGAGTAAATATGACAAGAACACTGTTGGTTCAGGTAGTCCTACTAAAACTCTTACAGGTGAGCCCTCCTCAGCTGTAGTGTTACATTGGCTAAACAACCAAAACTGGATTTTACTCGTGGACAGCTGCAGCTACGAAGAAGTAATGAAATTTATCCAAAATGTTCCAGATCACCAAATGTGGAGATACATGTTTTTTTGCAGAGCAGCAACAATACATACACATGCCGACCAAATATACACAAGAACAGAAGTTAGTTTTGAGGTATTTAAAGCAAAACTATGTATATTTTAAATGGACAATGGATGCACCCAAACGTCTGTTCTGCTAGCCTACATTTCTAAAGTGGTTGAGTACGACCGATTTCCAAATGTGCTGGCTGACAGTATTGTCACACAGAAGTGGGTGACAGTAGTGTGTCACTTCATTGTTTGCCAGCCAAACAAAACAGTAAAAAAACACACAAGTTGTAAGCAATTTTAGCACATAACCACTGTGGGTGAACATGTTTTTACTTTTCCTGTTCTCTCTGGCCTTTTCTTGTGTCAAAGTTTGTTTCCCTCCTAATAGTTTTCCTCATGTTAGAATAGTGAGCTGCCCTTTGTCATTCAGATATCAACATAATTAAATCCGCCAGCGTCCTGTAATTACCATTTGTGGCAGAATAGGCCCCTGTTGCCACTGCTCATCAGAAGTTTGTCTCATTTTAAGTGCGTGTATGAAAATGATGTCCAAACTATGAGTGCAAAATTACTGTGGAAGAGAAATTAAAAAGAAAACAGACATCACCCAAGATGTGGAAAAGGGTGGAGGACCACATTGCTGCTTTACATGAGATTACGTTCTCTTATGGAAATACCATTGACAGATACTGTCTGAGTTTGTGGTTTCAAGTACACATTTACTTACACATATTTATCATAGGATTATGCGTTATATTAATATAAATAAATACTTTAAACTAAGCTTTGAAAATAAGGTGAGAGTTTTTAAAGTGTTTATGCATATATTGCTCCATGTTTTCTCTTTACCTCCACCTAGCTTTCACTTTAACATTCCCGCAGCTGTCAACCCAGCCATCGCTCTATCCATCATTGACCTCAATACTCCCTTATCCATCCATCCTGCGAGCACCTATGCTTTCATAACCCTGTTTTTTCCCCCCCTTCATTCCTCCTCATCTCATTCTTTATCTAGCGTTATTTGTCAAAATCATCCACCCTATCATCCATCATATTAATTAGGTTCTGTATCATTGTTATCATCATCATTCACATGTCTATCATTGATCTCTCTCTGTTTCAGTCAAGGATGTTTAATTGTCTTCATCCATTATTAGTATTAAATGAATACACATGCAGTACATTTACTGCTCATTACACATTTCCGTGTGGACAGAATCGAAAGCACTGTAAGACAGGATTTGTGTATAAATGATTTGATCATTATAATGTCACAGTGCATTGTAGTGTGTTTACAAAGACAATACAAAGTTAAAAATAGATATAAAGACCCTTTTAGTGCTGATGTCAAAATGATGTCAGTTTGTTAGCTGGAGACAAAACATGATTCGCCACAACAGGGCTCTAGGCTAAATAGGAGCCTTATTAGGTGCTGGAATAGAAGGAGTCATGGCTCAAAATTTAAATTCTATCACATACCGGCCACCACTGCCCATCAACAAAAACAAAGTATGTTAAATGCAATAAGTCGAAAGAACCGGATGGAAGTGGTCATCAAAAATGCTCACAGTGCAGCTCACACTTCATATCAGGTTAGAGTAAAAGTATTTACTGGTGTAGGGATGAATAACACTATGTGTATTACCTGGTATCATGTCCACCTCATCAGAAATTGGGGAGGTATTAAGAGAAATATTGGCTTTCTCTGTAACGCTAATTTTTAGCGCATTAGCTTACATTAGCTTTGATAGCAAAACAAACTGGAGGAAACTGTTAAAGTGTAAGATTGACATAGTAATCCTCCTTCAGCAATCCTGTCAAAGCATCCATCCACTGAGTGAGAGCATACAGGTCGACCAGTCTGGTCCTGTTGGTCAGTGTTTATTTTTTCCAAGTCACACTCGCAGTCACGGAGAATGAGCGACCTAACATGGTGCATTTGCAAATTCAGTCCGACGCTCTACACTAAAATGAGAGACAGTAATAACAGAGTTACATTTAAATAACAAAGTTAAGTTAGTCACACATTCACACGAGAGTGCGGTACTCTGGATAACTGAATGGTACATTCTGATAGCACTCCGAATTTATGAACGGCTAAGTTTGTGTGAGAGTGCACTCCAGGACTAGGAATGAGTATTTCTGAATGCACCACTCGTATCATCTTCCTCCAATTTCTAAAACAAGCCAACAGAACTTGCTAGCTAACCCTAGCTAATGTCTGTGAAAAATTGTTTTGCCTCCAGCTAAGCCCCGCTTGTTACAAAATTTGCATTGCATGCCTTCTTTATCACCAACTACTCAGCAAGAATGTGGTATCAAATTTTTCCACTGATGTGTGTTCATTTAAAAAGGCCCCCAAATCAAGAGATATCGGCCATAGAGACATCTGCCTTCTCTTGGAATTAAATTAATGGAACTAGATGGCACTCGGCTTGTGGTGTTCAAAGGGCCAAAAAAATACATTTGGAAAACTCAACAGCAATGTCTCTTTCCAGAAATCATGACCTAGTTACTCAAGATAATCCACAGACCTTGTTGTGAGCAGTTTTATGGGGGAACTATTTTCTCTCTATTGACCTGAACCCCAAAATGTGTCACCCTGCGGAAGGAAATGTGCATCTACTCATGGACTAGAGGCTCCTGCTTGTGGCTGCACAAGATGTAAACATTAATGGCGTCCGTCTTGGTGGAGCTATAATGTTAGCTAGCTCAGATGCTCCCCTCTGCACTGCAATATGGATGGCAGATGTAGTTCAGTAGAAAGAAAATAGTTAGTACATCAAACTGCTGAAGGTCTGTGGGTTATCTTGAGTAATAGGGACATGATTTTGTTGGCGCTTCCAACACCACAAGCCAAGGGCCATCTAGTTTGATTATATTCGAGAGAAGGCAGAAATCTCTATGACTGATATCTCCAACACTCTGCAACTCACACCAAAACAATCTAAGTTGATAAATAGCACTATAGGTAAGAGGAAAAATATGAATTTTAGATTTTGGGTTGAACTGTCCCTTTAAGTATCTACAAGGTAAGCTACGTGCTGTTATTTACCATGCCATGTTTTTCCCTTTGTCTGAATGAAATCCAGACTGTATCCTCCCATCTCATTTTTAAATAACACTCCTCTTTCCATCTCTCAAACTGGAAACAGACGCTCTATCACTGCCATTGAAAGTCCCCACCTCCTCCACCTCCATTCAAAAGTTTTTTTGTATGAGCTTTTCAAAATGAATGCAGCGCCAACAAACTTTCCTTGGCAAAAAATAATTTTCAAAAAGTTTATTATGACTTTTTGCCATCTATGTCACCTTGTTTATTCTCAACGTCTGTCCCAGCTTTGTCCTAGAACATTAGGTTGTGTTTACTTCCTAGTTGTCAACATGAAAATTCTGCACATCCACACACTTGTACACATGCACACATATACCAGAACATACACACATACACACACACACACACACACACACACACACACAGACACATCCCTTTGCCCCTGCAGCAGCAGGAGTGGTAATCTTGGCGGATAATGCAGCTTTCTGATGCTTTTTCAGATTAATCCCTGTCCTCATCGTCACTCCAGGTCCCTCTTTGAAGCTTGAAGGGGAAGTCAAATGCAAGTGTGTGTGTGTATGTTTGTCTTTGAGTCACAGAAATGGAGGCAAAAAGGGAGAGAATGATAAGTGTGTGTCTATGCCTACAGGGCTGTTTGTAGATATGCATTATCTGTCAATCTACTTGATCCACGGAGACAATAATGGTTCATAGAGGGCTTTGATCTGAATGTGCCCTTTTTATGACTGTGGGCATCCGATTTCAGTGTTCCCTTTTCATATGCAACGTTTTGGCTTTATTGGGACTTGACAAAAGACAATATCACACAAATATGTTGAGGCAATAAGGATGAGCCACTGCCATCAGCACAGATGGGAAATACTAAATGGGGGATAAGTGGGAATATTATATTAGACAAGGAAGGCTTTTTATCAATTTTAGTGTCTTGTCTTGGTCCTTTTCCCGAAGAAAACCCCTTTATCTCCCTCGAGGGATCCTCCAAGTCAGTCTGGCCCTGAAAGCCTTCAAAGAGAAGCTGCCAGATTGCATGCCCACCAGGTATCCAAACCTAAACATGTTCTTCTTGATGCGGATAATGAATCTGTAGTATCCACACTCGCCATCTACCCTATAGGAAAACCTCATCCTAGGTCATGTTAACTGCATTTTCACTAACAGATTTTTTTTCTCACTGAAAGCCTGTGACAATATGTGATTCAATTAAAATTAAACAGAAAATGAAGGGCTCTGCTTAATAGCTTAGTGCTCTCTTTACCATCTACCAAACCAAGCATTACTGCAGCAATGGCAATTCCAGCAGGTTGAATGGCAGCCCACTGAAGTGCAAATTAGACGTCACAGCATCATCCTTGGCTCTGTGACCTCCTGACTCTGCTTCATGTGATGACACACATGAATGAGTGGAGTAAAACACAATTAAAGCGGGTTGTATCTATGGGTTTTGTGACAATGCTCCCTCTGCAACACATTCTCACTCCGACCTCGTCACGTATTGACGTTTGGTTATGGACTTTTCACGTTCAGATACAACGTGCAAGGTACCCTGGATGCATTAGTTGTTGACGTCCTGGGATGCCGTGTCTAGTTCTGCATGTTACATGCATTGTCTTCTTTCAAAATACACTTGCGTTTCCAAATAAATTTACCATGTACCATACAGTCTCTTTCAAATTCAATGCACTACATTGGTACAACACTACCAATTGACTTTTCTTTTTTTCCTTCAATAACTTATGCACGTGGGTTTAGGAAAAAAGAACAGAGTTTGGCTTTGTTATCTTAGGGGACAGGAACACCGCTCTCCTGGGTGAAAGTCTGTGCTAATTGGACCCATCTGCCTGCCCCACTTGGACTTTCACTGCAAGTCCCTGCCCAAGTGCCGGATTTCAACAACTTCGGAGTGAGACGGGGTTGCCCTCTGGTCCCTCAGGGTTCTATTTTTGCCTCTTTCTGTTCTTGTCTCACCAAATCCATTGGCTTACTCATCATGTCTCACAAATTATTTTACGTACCTCACTGTCCTCTCCTTTGACCCATACAGGCTCAAGCAGAATGGATTTCAGCATACCTGGGTGAAATCCCCACATGGTCATCTTTCCTGTGACAAGATACAGCTGTTTGCACACTCCTGTTGGTTTGCATCACCACTGAAAACCATGTAACACTCCAATCTGCCAGAAGTGTAGTTGTAAACCTTGACAACCATGGGTTCATCCCAGTATCCCTCCCTGACTTCTCTGTCCTCGATACCTTGACTTGGAAATCGATCCAAACCCAACATTTTGAAGGACGTCCTAATTTCTTGAGTGTGCATGGAGGAGTTGAGGAGTGAAGAGGCTTGCAGAGGAGAGGGAAGTGAGGAGACATGGAAACACAAATACAGGACTGAAACTATTCGTTGAATTCAATGAATAAACAGAGATAGATTAATTAATTTAAAAAAAAATCTATATAAAATTGGAATTGTAGAGGGTCTGTGTAGGATTTCTTTTGGGTTAAGCCCAGTGACAGGTGATACAGCTGTGCACACACCATAAGAGAAGCATTTCATTTCAAAGTGATGCTCGAATCAATGAGGATGTCCCATTTACCAACTGAGGATTCCTTTGTCCCCCATCCTCGCATCTCTTCCCCTTTGTCTTACAAGGGCGGAGCTATGTTGCAAGAAAGAAACGCAAGTGAGGGAAGCGAGGATTCAAAAAAAGGTAATGGAATAGGTCCATGTCATCCTTTGATGCTGTCACAGCAGTCACTGATTGACTGTGCTGAATTGCTTCTAACATCCATCAATTCAGGCCCTGGCTCACCAGAGAGTTTGCACAGTTTCTGCTCAAGGATCTCATCATTTTTTGACTTCACTACTACAACTTCCTGCTGGCTGGCCCTCCTGCATCTGCTCTCAGAAACTCACACCTCATTAATACAGACCTACAAAGTGATACTGGTGCAGCACCAATCCACCGTTTAACCATGATTCTCAACCTACATCCAGGCCACACTTTACGCCTCGACTCCCTCCTGCAACCCCTTTGGTGCAGAGATATTTATTCCTGAGTCTCAGCTGTCAAATCTTCATTTTTTTCCTTCACATTTATAACACTAAATGAAAACTTATCCCTTTTGTTTTCTCTCCTGATCTCCAGCCTCCCACATCAACCCTTAATCCTTTACCTGATCTGCTTCGACTTTTCTCACTGAATGAATTGGCACTTAAAGCGCTCGGAATTATCTGTCAACTTATCACTTAGATGCTTGAAGAATATTCGCATACTGCACTTATGTTAGTCACTGTAGATGTGTCTGTTTAATGCCTAAATTGTGATCATTCCTCAAGGGTACAGAGACACGTAATGCAGTAACAGTTTCTATTAGAGACATCAGGGTGCGAGGAATCATCTGTCAGCAAAATGAAGCACTGCATCTTACAGTGAACGATTTGTAGGTTGGCTTCAGTATGTGTGGGGTTTTAATCTAGTTTCATATTGCAAAAACGGTATTCCAAACATGCTTTATTAGCCACTTCATCAGCTGTTGTGTGCAGGGCTGCATCTTATTGTTGGTATATTTCATATCAATTTGGGGCTTTTTGGTAATTCTGTAGAAAATATGAAGAATTCTGTGGGTGGAGCAAATTCTTGGCAGTGTTGTCAGCCCATTCTCATCCCCAGATCATTAAATAGCAATGCTTTTTTCACAACCCTTGGCATGTGATATTGATGCCAAAGGCACCCTTTAGTGTCCTCATGAGAAGCACCGGGCTTCCAGTGTAAACCCATCTACAGCAATAATTGATGCTGAGACAACTGTTGTAGTAATAAGAGCAAGAAAGTTCGTAAAGGGAGGTGGATGGGTCAAACAAACCGAGACCTTAACCCAGGGGGCCGCAGCTTATATCCTGTGTGAAACTAAAAGTCAATAGTTGTATCTTTTACATAACCTTACAGAACTCAGTGGTTCCCGAGCCTAGCAACAGGGCCTGGATTTCTCCAAAGTCATTAGTTCAAGGTGCACACAGTTTAATATATTCAGCATCGTACTTGCATTTGGTCATGCCATCGAGCTAGTTTGCTGTCTCTGTCAATTAGCTGTCTGTTAGTCACTCACTCTACAGCAAGAAACAGCACTTCAAAATAAAAGCTTGGTGCTAGAAATTCATTATACCTCCTTTTTTTTTTTTTTTTTTTTACAAATTTGACATGTTTGCAAGTCAGTTGTGGACCATTCAGAATGGACCCGGGATCCACTTTTGGACTGTGACCCACTAGTTGGGAACCACTGACTTAACTTACATATCTATGTCCCATGCAGTGTTGTAGTAAAGGGTTAACAAAGTTTACAGTATGCCTCCCTATCAGCCAAAAAGCCATTGAAATATAAAGGTGAGTAAACCCACATCTTCTTAGTAACCTACCAATCTTCCTCGTAGTAAACCTACGTCAACATCTACCACTACAACATTGGCCCCTGTGACCAAAGGTCTACAATATTTACATACCATTACATTATTTATGAATAGCTGTTGTGCACTGATGTCAATCACATGACACATTTACCATACAAAGCGTTGGCATTTGATGACCTGGAAATGTCAACGAGGTGGTGTTGTAGCTGTCGGGTGTCTATAGCCATTCCACTTAACATGGCCTAGTCCACTAACTACTTTTCTCATCTGTATTATTTCGTGTTTCTGTACTACATCAGGGGCACTATAGAATTTATAGCGTTTGTATTTGATAATGATTAAGAGTTCAAAGACAACATAATCCACAATCACAAATAAAATGTAAAGAAACCTCTGTCAAGTTTCATATATAATTGATGCAAAAAGTGAGCAATGCTTAGAAATAAAGAGGTGAAACAATTTATTTTTCTCTTTCACTTTCTCAACGTACACACACAGACAATACCACAGTTTCCATTAGCGACTTTGAATAAGCAGCTGCCAGAAGGTATGATAATGAGATGATCTTTCACCCTTGGCATTTATATATGATAAAACTGACAGTACGGTGCTAAAGGGGAAGCACAAAGCCACACCAGGAAAGGCTGAAACACACATGCAAATATGTGCATGCTTATGCAGACTTTAGGAGCTTAACTTTCTCTACTCTCTTTCTCATTTTTTTTTTCTGAATGTCTGCCTCTCCCTCTCTCCTTCTGTCTCTTTCTCTGTCTTCAGGTGTCTGTGATAGATGAGAAGTGACTGTGGTGTCTCCAGGTGTCATAGATGGAAACGGGGTGATGACTCTCCTAAATGGACAGCCTGCAGCAACCTTCATCCAGACGCTCATCTGTATTCAAATTCATAACTTGTTTGTCTAAGTGTGCCTATGCGTGCATGTGAACTAGTGTGTAGCCTATGCTTCTGCAAACCTTGTATATAAGTGTATACTATACTCCACAGATATATATGTGTGACATCCATGTGTTCCCTTGGAGATGTGCATGTGCATACATGCATGTGTGAGCATATGTATGGCTGCAGTAAATTGTCGGGGGATGTGCTAACAGGTGAGAAGTTGTGGGCATGGCTGTGCATCGATATGCCCACGCGCGTGCACACACGTCACAAGGTGTCAGCTTGCAAATTGGTTTCTCTCCTCTGGGCTGACACAGTTGACAAGCCCTTTATGAGAGGCATAAACAAGGCTGCTTTACCCCCCTCCCAACTCTCTCTCTCCATCCTTTCAACTTAAAGCATCAGATCTCCTTTTAAACTGATGAACCTAATGCTACTCTTTTCTGAGTGCCCACTTATCTGTGAGACTTGTACTTCAAATCACTCAGATTACACCATCACCTTGTTTGTGGGCGTTATCATTTTAAAGCCTAAAGTCAGTGTGACTCCATGCAGACGTTTAAATAATGTGCTGCTTGTTGAGTACTCGATCTTCAATGCCAGTGATACCAATGTATTATACAACTGTGGGTGGTCAGGGCTAAAAATGAGGGGTGACTGGGTTTGTGAGTATGTAGCCCACATTAAAAAAAAAAAAAATCTGGCCTCGCACAAACTCAAAAATTGAGAAAAACGTCTTCAAGGAAAAGTTCAACATTATTATTTTATTATATACTCACACCACTCTCATGTCTACACCCTACATATAAAGCTACCACCAGCAGTCAGCTAACTTAGCTTAGCACAAAGACTGCAAACAATCAACTAGTCTTTTCACACTTTCAATTTAGGAGACGCTGGTACCAGCTGTGTTACATAAGTGCAATTTGCCACAATGAGTATATTTTTTCTTGGGCCCTCGGCTCACCTCAAGAACAAATGCACTCATGAAGACATACACATGTACATGGACAAACACAACCAGGGGGTCAAATTGGGTTGAAGCTGTCGAAAGGTGCTTTCACACGTGCACTGTTTGGTTTGGTTCAGTCAAACTCAAATTTGTTTCCCCCCTAAGTGTGGTTGGTTTAGGCAGGTATGAACACAGCAATTGCACTCAGGTGCGCACCAAAACAACCGAGACCACCTCTACATGAGGGTCTCAGTCTTGTTACAAACGAACTCTGGTGCGGTTCATTTGTGGTGAGAACATGTTCCAACACATTCAGCACATCCAAGGCATCAAAACATTGTTTTCCGGTTTTCTGGCCTCGTTTTCAAACTGTATGGTTTGACTAAAATGAACAATGACAGCAATATAGTCCACGATGAGCAGCGCTAAAATCAACCTGCATAGTTGTCCCTCCATTGTGACATTAGAAAGTGTCACATTTATCTTGCAAGTGTTCTCTTCTTCAACATTTTGTTTACTTCATGGATTTTTCCCACATGGAAATTCTGACCAATCAAGAGCAGCTTTCTCACACAGGCATTTTATCTGGTCCACTTGTAAATGCTGCAGTGAGAATACGAACCAACTCTAGGCAATTATACAACTTTGTCGCAAAATTAGTCCCTGATTCAGACCAAAGAAAAACTCTAGGTCCGAAAGCACCCTAAGATTCAGCCTCTACTTGGGTGGCCCGCCAAGTTAGATAAAATCCAAATTCCAATTCACATAGGGCTGGTGGTCTGTGGCAGAGCTGGGTCTAACCTGTGCAACAGCAGCAACAGAAGGTTCGCTGATCTGGCAGGGAGTTGGGTGGCTCGGGATAAGAACACCACTCGGTCTGCGCAGGCTGGATTTAAGTTGCCATGATCTCTTAACTGCCAACCACTCTCCTGCCGGTGGAGTAAGGCAAAAAATATACCACCATCAAATTGTGTGCGTTGATATAGCCGCCTCTATGATTGAACTGAAGGGTGTCCCTCCCATCCTGAAAACCAGCCTTTAATCAGCACAACAGACAGTAAGCAGCAAAGAATCCCCTTCCTACAAGGGCTCATGTGGGCCCTGGTGTGCTAAAGTAAATATTTACACCAGTGGCTTGTAGGCCAATTTTGTCACCTTTGGGTAGAGCCAGGCTAGCCCCTGTTTCCAGTCACTGTGCTAAGCTAAGTTAGCCGGCTGCTGGCTGTAGCTTCATGTTTCTTCTCAATTTCTCACCTAACTCAAAAAAGTAAAGACAGCAAGCATGCCATGACATAAATCCCCACCTGACTCAATTTTGTTTTAATTATATACCCTTAACTCTGACCTTAAGAGATATTCATCTTCATCAGTGAAGGGAGAGAATGACAGTCTTCAGATTTTCATGTCTACCACACCTAATCAGCATTCCAGACTTAGTGTTCATTTCAGAAAATTTTGTGAGACTGATTAAATAGTTGTGAATGTATGCATCTGCATAAAGATGTGAGCATTTCTGCGTGTGTGTGTGTGTGTGTGTGTGTGTGTGTGTGTGCACTTATGGCTACGCATGCCTGCATGTGCCTATGTGCGCGTGTGCGCGCGCGCGTGTGTGTGTGTGTCCATCCCTCTATTCATCAGTAATGAACAGCCAGTTAATGAAGGAGCCCTTGCTCCTTCCATTCCACCAGCCAGGAAATAATTACCTTGTGTCTGAAGCCATTCTCCATCTGTACCACACTCTACGGCTTCATTTAGCTGCCATCTCTCTAAAAATCCAATTCTTTCTCTTCCTCTCTTTCTCTCTATCCCTCCCTTATTCCCTTATTCATTCTCTTCCCATTTTGCAACACCTTCAAACCCCCCACCTATCTGAAGACAGATAAAACCTCACTGACCACCCCTGTCTCTGTCTCTTGCTTTAAATATGATGAATTAATTTACTCCATTAAGTGGCAGATGATTGTAAGAAGGATCCAACTTTTGATGGTTTAATAATGCCTTTTAATAGAGTTTTCAATCTGCAAGCGTGTGTGTGTGTGTGTGTGTGTGTGTCTGTGTGTTTGCTCTCACGTGGACATATCCATTATGGAAGAAAAATGTCCCCTACACCTGAGAGACTCAACATGTCTTTTTATCAGTTTCTCCATTAAGTATGCTGCTACTGTTTAACCTTTTGACCTCTCCATACCTCTTATGCCTATTTGTGTGTGCTTTCTTCTGTTAACCCAGCCTCTTTGTTCCAAACCACATTTGTCTTCCTTGTGTCAACGTATTACTTGTTTTTTTTAAGCTTGTTCTCTTTCATTTACAACTCACCCATTGTTTGTTTTACATGTTAGAAAGTAAATTATGTGTGTATAATTGGGTGCAGGGATGTGGTTATACAGTGCATACCCTGAGCATGTTTTGGTTCTACCCTCTGTCACTGTTTCATTTACTGTAATTAGATTTTTTAAAGTCACTGCATTTTCAAAATGCAGCTGCAGAAGTTGAAAAAAGTAAAAAATGATGACCCACACACAATAAAATGCCATATTGTGCCAGTCACTCTAAATAAGGGTCATTAAACAAAGAACATATTTCCTGCTGAAGACATGTTCAAACTCATTACACTCACATCTGGAGAAATGGATGCCATGGAGAGGCTTGGAGTTTGTGAGAGAATGAGACTGACAGAAAGAGGGAAGGAGGGAGACGATGGTAATTAAATATAAAGAATGGGTGAGAAATGTGTTTTTGCATGTGTGTGCATGAAGCACTCCTTCCTTACTCTTGTCAGACAGAATGAAGATGGATGAAACTGATGCCAAAATGGAAAGTGAGAGGCAAACAGAAGGTGGCACTGGTGCTATGCTAATGGAAAGGTGAAGTGGAGCATGTCGGAAAAGCAGAGTCAGGAAGAAGGTCTGTCTGCTCTACCCCCCTAAAATTTAGATACAGAAAGCTGCCAAAATAATGTCGAAGCAGTACATTGAGAGGTTTCAATGGCAGCCAGTTCCCACTTTTTAGACTTTTAAGGTTATATTTTCATTTTGTTGGTGGGGTTTCCTGAGTAACCGCTCTCTGAAACTTGGAGCTTGGCCTATATAGCCCTACGATAGAGTTCAACACTTTTAAAACTGGTTACCTGCTGTCAGCGACTGGTTGCTAGAGTTGAGGGAATGCCATACTTTCACTGTTTGTAATATGGAGTGTACACACACACACACACACACACACACACACACACACACAAGGTTTTCAGTTAAAACATGCGGCTCAGCTTCACTAATTACTAAAGGAAAGGCAAACAGATTGTGCATTTGCAAGGTAATGCATTGGTAGTGAATTTACAATGGGCTGAATGAATACCTCCTGCAGAGCTGTTTTGGATCTGCAGATGCCGTGATTGAGGAAAGGCTGAACAGGGTTCTTTGTTTTTGAGAATGTAGTAAACACTATGAAAGGCTTTGCCAAGAGCCTGATTTACTGCATTCATACTTGTTTTCTGAGGCAGGGTGTCTGTTGTGTTCTTTCTAACGTGCTTCCTGCCTTTTGTTACCCTTTCCCATTCATTAGCCCTGTGCAGCCGCTTATTAGGCCACTGGGGGTAAATAAATAAATAAATAAATAAATGAATAAATAAAATACAGAGCCAGGGGAGGAGGATAATATTCTAGGAAAAAAATCATAATTTCCTTGATTAAAGTGATATATTTAAGAGATTAAACATGGATATTCTCTGAGATTTAAAGTGGAAAAACAAGAAAACATTCACAAATTCACTGCCAGAAAGTCAGGTGATCTAATATTAAAAGCAACAAAGTCAATATAGAGGAGAAGTTGCGGTGGATGAATAGATCAAGCACAGGACTTTCACCCAGGGGACTGGGGTTGGTGTCCTGTCAGTCAACACTGGCTAATTATTTTTTGATTTATTATTTTCAGTTGTTAGGATGTATTAAGCTTCAAAATGCACACATGCATAAACTGGTCCAAGCACAGCACTTTAACTGTGGCCTGAACATCCAATCAAGACATCCCGTTAGGGTTCAAAAATAGTTCCAAATTGAAAGTTGGATGGACCTACTCATTGACTCACACAGGACAGGAACCCCAGGACGTTTCCATCTGCCACGACTTCCAGAAACTACTTTGTTATGCTTTATACTGCGTCACCTGACATTCTGGCATTATGGTTTGTTTCTCATAAAATTTACCACTTGAATCTCAGAAATTCTGATTTTCTGATATTCCCTCAGCTCTGCGTTTTCATTATTAGCAATTTTACCAACAATTGCCATAATATGTGGCTTAGCCTTACTGTGGTTCCAAAGTTTTAATTAAGTTTTGCCATTTTATTTTTTGCTTGACTCTCTCCACATAGGTACTTCTGTGTGTGTGTGTGTGTGTGTGGCAGCAGCACGGTTATTCACCAAGGCCAGGGGTCAGCAACCTTTACTATCAAAACATCTGTCGAGAGCTGCAAAACATATTTGAGACTCATAATAAAGGTAACACAGCCTTTTAAGGTGAATTTAGCCTATCAACATTACTAACATTTCCAAATGAGAATTCATTTATATATTTTAGCACGAGGTGGCTAGTCTGTAGTGGGCTATTTATGGTACTTAAACTTTGCAGTATTGCCAATGAAAGCAAACAAATTTGTCCATGCACTAATAAATTCTTTAGTTTCCCCTGAGACTTTTCCCTTTTTGGATTTGGAATGGAATTTTTTTTTTTAATTAGTGTATATGCTACACATTTTTACAGTTGAAGAATGTAAGAATTACTTTAGGCCTACAACAATAAATTAAAATGTAAACATTAATAATAATTATAATTATAAAATAATGGTTATTCATTTTCATATAATTTCCTGTCAAGCTGGAGCCAGGGGTTGCCTACCCCTGACCTAGGCAGAAAATTCAAAGGGATAACAGAGGATTTTGTCAATACATAGCTATAGCCTTCCCTACATGGACAACCAGACAGCATGAGATGGTTGACAGCGGGCCATGTTTTAGTTTTGTCGCAGTTCTGCAAGTGCTGTAAGGGACATTGATTCAGTGCATCAAAAAGGAAGGGTGCACATATTGGGGCTGTGGGTGTACAAGTTTTCAGTCAGTCCAATTTACAGCTAATCTCACTGAACTGTCACCCAAGTAAAACTACACTCAAATATACCACAAGGCTAGCAGGGAGAGAAATATTCTGTTATTGATTTAGGCTACAGAAAAAAAAGAAAGAAATGATCTGAAAGTGTATATTATAGTTATTGGGTGTTAAAATATAGCATTTGTTAATGTCTGACAAATAAAAAAAAGACCTTGTGGTGTGTCACTTGTTTCTAGCCCAGGGTGTTTTTGTAAGTGTGGATCTTGAAATTTGTTGGATTATCTCAAATTTAAAAAAAAAAAAAGGTTGTTTTTTGAAAGGCAATTAAAACTGATGGTTATAGGAAATAAGATAAAACATGATTTTCAAATTGACATGTCAATGTCATGATTGATTTCTGTGGTAAACCGTAACTCAGTATGTATTTAGAAGCACGCTACTAAAGTTGTGGCTGGATTGACACTGCATACAGTCAGTTTACTCAGTGGCCTCCCTGTGTTTCTGTGACCATGAAAGAATATTTAAGTTGAATAAAAATTCTTGTATCAATAAAATTTCTACTTAAAACCAGACATTTGATTCACTCTACTTGTTATGTGTAATTATAATTATATACCTGCACTGTGTTGCCCTAAGAGCAACACTATGTGTAAGTTCACCTGTTAAAAAGTGTGCATTACCCTAATTTGTTAGAAAAAGAACACTGCCATTCAGCGTATGATAATGATTTGATTTGCTGAATTTACAGATCTCTTTGCAGCAAGTTGTCCTTCAGATGGAAGGTGTTTTTAAACTTGGAATTTAAAGTTCTTTTTAAGTTTTCTGTCCATGTTTTACTTTTGGAGATGTTTATCTGACTGCATGATCTGATTCCACATATCCTCATGTGATTCTAGTGTACATCAGTTAACTATCTTCAAAAAAAAAACAGAGGAAGAAAACATGCAAACTGGAAGAGCAAAATTCACTTCAATAAATCTGTAGACATTTTAGCCTTCACAGCACACTCCACCCATTATTTAAATATGATGTGTCATTCAAAATGTATCTTGTTCTGGTTTACCCTGGTGATTCGCTCTGTAAGATGTGTGTGATTGTGTCTCATATTAAACCTTTTTATCAAACTAAAAACATGACTGACCAAGCCAACGCTCTAAGCTACTCAGCTGAGATTACTCAAGAAGAAAGTTCTGCCTTTAGGGAGAATTAGAGAATCAGTTACATGGCTACAAACATGTGAGTCAAATCAGGGAATTCATCATCCTCTTCAGCACCGTGGACAGCGGCAGCAAGAAGCTCTCAGTAGTTGAGGGCCTCCAGTGACAGATCTTAACCTCCAACATAGACTGTTACTGGGCTGCAACACATCCAAAGACTTTTAATAAACCCTAACAATCACATGAGTATATAGTTCATCATGCCACTGATGAACACATGATTTGTCCATCAGTGATTTATGGTATCGATGATGGTTTGTGCGGCTTCATGAATCTTCGTAAACGCTGTTGAAATTGTACACATAATGAACGAGGAAAACTTTAATTATTTCGAAAAATCACGCACTAATCTGTTACCAAGTGTTGGGCTATAATTGATGTATAATTGATAATAATGAGCTTCTCATTAATCTTCCAAGAGCTCACTATTAATCCGTCTCGAATCAATTGCTTATTAGGAGCTGACACTGATGTGAGAACAATATGCAAACATCACCCACTGTGGGAAAATCACATGTTGCTCAGCTACAGGTGGGAAATATTGTAGAACTGTATGTTTGTTGTCATCTTCATGATTCTGACAACAGTATGAGTAACATTGTTCACACTGTGCTACATTACAGAGAAATACAAAACCGTACTAATGAACCTTCATTAATATAGGCCTATATTTTATCTACAAGTGCACGTCACACACTGAGCGAGCCGCCTGTTAATGACGCTGTGGGCTAATGGGCATGTAGCTACTTCCATGTTTCAGATGATACGTCATGTTTGTAGTCGACCAATGAAGATGAGTTTACATATCACCTTGGGTTCGTCCTTCACCTTCTCAAAATGATCCCACACTTTGGATTTCCTGCCCGACATGTTATTAACTAGCCTGTGGAATAACCGCAGGTACCAGCCCTGGAAATTAACTACTGTCTGACTGCTGAGCGTGGCCACTTCCTGTGTGTCTTTCAAATTAAATTCCCACATGGTCTAGTCATATGGGTTTTGATTTATTTTGACAAGATTTATTTATTTATTTATTTATTTTTTCTGAGACTTAGCAACCAATGAAATCTTGCTGACTAATGACCCAGGGCAGCCCTACAATATATAAAATAAAAATAAAATAAAAGGAGTTTCCCATTAACTAAAAATGTTAAAAGTTTAATCATGAGCACAAAAGCTTAGTCTGTGTCACAGACTAAGTGACCAATGAAATTGTCGTTTTTCATTAACTGAAAATGTTCAGGAATCAGGAGCACAAAAAGTGTGAAAACATTTTATTATTAATTTGTTTTTTTCTGTGGAAATTGGATTGCTTAAAAGTTTTCCGATCAACTGTATGGTATAGCAGATTTTGAGTCACTATATCTCAATAAAAATGTAAAATAAATAATTCAATAAATAAATAAGATAAAATAAAATAAAAAAATAAACATGATTTTTTTGTTGTTTTTTGTTATTATTGCTACAGGAAGCCCTGTGATACTCTGGTGACCTGTCCAGGTTGTACACCGTCTCTTGCCCAATGTCAGCTGGGATAGGCTTCAGCACCCCTGTGACCCCTAACAGGATAAGCAGTTACGGAAAATGAATGAATGAATTGCCCCACGTGAATAAAAAAAATGCAAGGATTTTTTTAATTGCTTTTCTCATAGTGTGGACATTAAAGAGTTAAAACTGGCAAGTCAGTGACAGGAAATAAAAATGTATTTAGCAGAGGAAAAAAAAGAAAGAATTCAGCAGCGCTGCTCATTTGCATATAAGAGAAGTTATACAGTTTCGCAGGTTGAGCTTCACCTTCCTGTATTCCTCCATTTGTCACTCTGTTCATTTCTTTCCTTCTTTTGTTCACTTACTTCATTATTTATTTCTGACCTTGGCCCTGCAATGCAGAGGCTGCAAAATCTCCTCAACCTCTCTTCCACCCCCACATCCCTCCCTCACTCCCCCTCTCACTCCATCTCTCCTTATATCTCTCTCCCTCCTGTGTTGCTGTCCTGCTCTGCATTTACCACCCTTTGTCATCTCGTTCCATCCATCCCGTTCTCCCTCTGTCTCCATTTATCTACCCTTTTCCTCTTTCTTTGAACAACCTCCTTTATTTCTAGCTGCCTCCATCATTCCGTCAGAATCCATCTCTCTATTTTAACATTTCTGTGTTTTCATCTCCTCCACCCTCCCGCCTCAGCGCCACCTACAACACAGATTCCTCCACAAATGTCCATAAAAAAAAAACTCCCACCAAAATTAAACTCAGGGGACACTCATGGAGGAGGTCTCTCTGTTTGATGTATGTGAGTGTGTGTGTGTGCGTTCATGTAGGTGTTTGGGGGTTGTTCATGTTTCTATTTCAGCACATGATTTATAGTGTGTGTGCCTCCTTGGATCTCTCTGTGAGCACGCACACGTCTACAGTCAGGCTCTGTGCTGGAGAATAAACTGTTATGTGCTGAAAACTGAAAATTTAACAACTATGGAATTTAGTTTGGAAACAATCGTGTTTGAATTTTTGTCGATTAACAATGGTTGGTTGCCTATGATTGATACTTGTAGCATGATTCATAAAAGTATGAAGTATGATTCATGTTTTAAGTAATCAGTGACTAAGTTTTTACAATGCGCTCCCTACTTGAACGGAGGATGTCGTGCTTTCAGAAGCCGTGGCCTTTTTCAGATACTGAAAAGAAAACCCACAGATTTTTGCTCCTGCTACGCTGTGTTTACCGAACACTTGTCCTTGATTCCTGGTGTAGAACACCATTAACAGCGTTATCACAGCGTTATTTTTCAGAGTGCCTGCCACCAAGTCCGTCAAGCTACAAAGTTATCCTGTATCTTGTAAGCTCTTTTGTCATGCTGCCTCATTGCCTTTTTCTCCCCCTCTACACTACATCCTGATCTCTACCCTGCTGGCTGCAGAAATGCAATTTCCTAGCAATCAAATCTCTGTTACAAGTGACATGTGATGGAATCAATAAAAAGGTCAAAGGTCGCTGCCTGAGGGCTTCCCTGCATTGTCTCAGACTCGGGGTCAGCAGGTGCAGCCCCCTCCCTCCGATGAATGAGGTCAGTTCACCTCTAGATCAGCCTGTTTCCATTCAGGCTGACAACTCAGCACTAAAGTAATAGTCCCTCATCAACTGAAGGACGGCTGATAATAAACTTCATTTATGTACCGCATTAAAATCATAAAATAGATAAAAGAGGTGTAGAGCACAAATGCGGCAAAGGAGGAACAGAAGCTTTTCCTAAATCCCTTTTTAATATTTTTAGTGAGAATCAGGCTCATTTCTCCACACAATAACTTATAATTTGGTCTCATTTCAAGCATGCTGTTGTATTAATATTTTATGTGTTCTAAATCTATTTTAATTACATCACACTGCATTCTCTCTGATTACTATTTTTCAAACCCAATTAAAGATTGATCAGTGAAAAAAAGTGTCTTTTATGCCTTAATAAAGAGGCTCAGTTCTGTTACCATGCCAACGGGAGACAGCAGGTTAACAGGTAATAACAGGTCGTAAAAAGTTTCTTTTTTAAAAGTTACAAAAGTTCAGGGAAGATTAGCTGGAGGTGCGTTGCCTTGGGACTCCAATAGTGGTGTTTATTTGCTCCAAAAACTCAAAAATAAAAAATGCCTGCAGTAATAAAAAAAATATTTGCTAAATCTTTAATTAATATCAATTTATAATTAAATAATAAAACTACAAAAATGTGCTCAGTAGAGTGAAGATCTCTGCAAGGCGGCTGCCAGAGCTGACTGCAGTCACTCTAGACAATGAAGCCCCACCTGGTGGGATTGTTCCACCCAGTTTACAGTCAAGATGGCAGCAAAGATAACTTTTTTTTTTATCAACTCATATCATGTATAAGTTTATTGGGTCATATAGGGTTTGGAGTTAATCAACAGATGCTGCAGTTCCAAATGAGACCAAAGTTTGCTATGGGTGTCATGATGAGGCCTGTAACAGATGGTAAGACTTCTTCTTTTTTCTTTTTGGCTTTGAGCCAAGACGACTTACGGAAATATCTTTTGCTCTATGCTTTGCTAGAATATTTTTTGTGGACTTGAAGCCTTTAATGGCTGCTAAAGAGGAGTGAGGAGTCAACGGTCAATAACAACAGGTTTTTCAATGAGAATGTGAATCACCACAACCACAAGGGTTCCTTGAGCATACAGCCATAAAGCTGCACACAAAACATTAGGCTCATTGGTCCAGTAGTTTGTGAGATTAGCAAAAACAGACAGATACGAACACTCACACACACGACCAAATGCATGATCCCCTCTATGTTTACACCTGGCGAAGATAAACATAATACAACACTATACCTCTGCCAATTTTAAGATGTATTATTATGTTTTATATTTAAGATTCATCAAGCGACAGGTTCAAAAACTGTTGCATTGTCTCCTGATGATTGTCATGGGGGTGAAAAAAATAATCCAGATACAATAAGTTAGTTAGCTAGACAAATTACGTACTGCTTCACATTAATATAATTCCTTGTTACTGTGTCCTCAGCAAATCAATGTAAACAAAATGTTGAAAAGTTGTGTGGTGAGTGTGGTGCATATATTATGATAATATAACATTTATACAGAAATTCTGGATACGGAATTAGCGCCCAGACTGATCTCTTAGAGATCTTAATTCCACGGATGCAGAGTGGATTCAGACTGTGCTCACGCTGGGACGCAAACTAATTATGTGTGAATGGAAGGCCTCCGATACTCCCTCAGTCAGTTCCTGGTTTAGTCAGCTTGGTCATCTTGTGGCATTAGAAAAGCTGACAGTCAGACTTATAAATTAAGTAGACCTTTACACATTGAAATTGAACGATTGGGAAACCCACATTAAGGTCCCAGACAGAAGTTTCACTCATATGTAAACCCTCTTGTCCTCCATCTTATTGTCTATCATTGTAAAAACACTTCCTTATCTTCATCTCTACTATCTCTATCCCTACTCATACTGACGCACAGTTATATGAAGTCTAAATCAACCTTGTCAAACTACAAAGCAGTTTTCAGCAACTTTCCAGCCTAACCCTTCATCTGTGTGAATCATTGAGTCTCTAGTACAGTACAATAGAACGTACTGTTCCTTATTATGTGGCAATGAAACCCAGCAAAGAAAAATAGCAACAATGAAAACAGTTGCCTTTACATTGTCAGGGCTGTCAATCAAATCATAATAAAATGTGGCTTTAAAGAACAAAATGCTCAAGGTAGAGAAAGAGTTCTGACTTTGAAGGTCCTCCAGTTGTTCCTGATCTTGTAATGGCCTCAGAAAGACTTAGACCACGTTTTTAGACCAACAACTCTGCTCACTTTACAATTGTTTATATAAATATACAGAAATTGCAAAGAAAAAAAAATAATTGTTGTCTTTGGAGTAATTTCAAAAGTATGTTTTTCTATGGCTCATGTTTTACTCCATTTAAATAAAGTAACTGGCAACTCATTTTTTTAGCATTGATCATCAGCTCTCTTTCAAACTAACAGGGAGTCATCCTGCTTGTGAACTTCACTGTTCAGTGGACATTCATGGTAAAGGTCGGTCAACAGGTTTTTTTATTTATTTATTTTTTTTCTCAGGAATGCCAGGAGACAACATCGCAACAGGTTGAGATGACATCATTCCTTGGCTCTGCTGCAGGCACAGCAATGACCTAAAAACCCATCTGGCTGTGTGTAGATGTGTGTGAAAGGCATTTAACCAGAGATAACTTGAGAGGAAAGGTTTCCGGTCTCTGTGCGTGTGTGTGCACTTTGTATGGGCATGTGTGCTTCTGTGGATGTGTGTGTGTACCTGCATTCATTTCCTGGTCCATTTGCATGCAGGTAGATACATAATCGAATCTTTTACAGTCTGATGCATTTCACTGTGCTTCTCTGGGAAGTGTTTATTCACAATACACAACACTGTATTCCTGCAGGTGTGATTTTTTTTTTTTCATTGCACCTGAAATTCCTCAAGACTGGATCATTGTTCTTAATCCTTAGTTTCTATGGGTAAATGCCATTGACAATGACATTGTATTTTACCTGGGAAGTTAATTTGGAAGAATATGGAAGAACAGGCACACTGTGGCAAAAGTCAAGTCGGTATAGCCATTAACAGACACAAACAAATTACGCCACATGCTACATAAACCACACTTCTAAGCATTGAAATTACAAAGTAACATTTTATGATCGTATTATAGGAAGTAATGCTAATTTGAGAATTTGAGAACATAACATTTATGTACTGATTAATGTAATGAGTGAGTCATTTAGGGAACATGCGACATGGCAATGATGGATGGGGCAACTTGTCAACTAAATTCAATCGATCAATTCACATGCAAAATGATTAGAGCTGAGTTGGTTGTTTAAGGTTGGTTTAATTTAATCAAATCCACTGGGTTCTAAGGAAACGGGGACGCTGATGGACCTTCATAAGCTTTTTCGAGGCAGATGGTTGTAAACAAACACAAAAGATTCTATCTTTGTAAATCTGGAAGTGAGATCCTGAAACAAACACAATCCATCACTGTCAGCAGAGGTGTTTGATAAACTCAGGGAAAGAAGCAAGTTGAATTCAAAAGCAGTTTCTTATCGCATTATATGTTAAAGTTAGACCATAAAGTAGACAGGCAGAACTTTAAATAACCTGACATAATTCTGCCAGCATTTCTGCTATGAAATGAAAAGCTATGGGTAACTTAGCTGCAAAGGTACAAAAACAAAACCCCCAAATTCCATAGTTTTAGTCTTTGTGGGTTAGCCGATGCTGCTACAATAAATCCCCAATAGAGTCTTGATTTTGAATCAATTGTGAAAACCTCAAATTTTAAATGAACAAAATAATTTAAATCTTTGGATAATTTGAGTTAAAAGTTGGGAATAATCATCCAATAGGAATTCAAGCTACAACTTGAACGTTGGAAGTTTAGGGAAGACATTTATCTTCGCTGTTGAAATTCTTCCCTGAAGAGAAACTTTCAAACAAGCCAAAGGTTAGCCATGATGGATTGGAGGAACTACACCTTGAACTTTCCTCGATTATGCAGCCACAAAGTTGCTATGGCTGCCACCACACTAACGCACACAATATTGAAACATTGAATGTAAGTCCATGAGACAAGACCTCAAGTGCCCTGAACTTAGGCGACACATGATGGTGCAGCTCAGGCTGGAGATGTTGCTTTGTCTTATCAGGGTAGAGAAAATATTGGAGGCACCACTGAACTATGGAAAAAGAATGAACACCTAAAGGCTCAGTGTGTAGGATTCAGGGGGGATATTGGCAGTAATGGAATATAACATAAGAAGTATGTTTCCCTAGTGTAGTGTAACCTGAATGTAAGAATTATATAATCATATCTAGGGAGTGGGTCCAGAATAGAGTCCAGAGATCGCAATGTTGCACTGGCATGTTTCTACAATACTCCAGAATCAGTGTTGGGCAAGTTACTCTCAAAATGTAATATATTACATATTACTAGTTACCTTCATATGAAGGCAATAAGTCACTTTACAATAGCCACCATAGTTAGCTCTGTGACAAGAATCTGCTTTATTCACTGTTTTTACCAGTTAAAATCACTGGGCCTGTTTGGTTTGGAAAGGAAAATTTTGGTAGAATAATTTGGCTCTCGGAAAGAACCTCCTGATTATCTGGAATTTAAGTTATCAGAGGAAAGACATGAGCACATGTGAGCAGGTGCTGGGCTAACGGCCCATCTGGGAATCAGAAACACTGACTTATAATGTGAAACTACTTTATTCTATGTTTTTACTGGTTTAAATCACCTGGTCCATTTGCTTTGTAGAGTCAGAAACCTCTGAGGATAATTTGGCTCCTGGTAATAACCTCCTGGATAAATAAACAATTCTAACCAGGAGACGTTTTAGCTGGTCCCTTCACATGCATGCTCACAGACATTGCCATGTTCACATGCTTGTGCAGACAAAGACACTAATAAAATAATAATGGCAGACACAGGGCAGGCCAATAAACCTCTAGCATGGCATACAAAATTAATCTTGTGGAACAGGAATTATTTAGGACAAGGAAACATGTTTCATTAGTGGCACAAGTTGGGATGAGTGGGTCTGAGGGGCCTGGCCTCGTTCACAAAACTGCCATATCCTCCATTGTCCACTACAGATCCTTTCATTCAAAACAGACTTAAACAAAAGAAGCAGAGGTAAATGGACCTGCATTTGTATAGCGCCGTTCTAGTCATCCGACCACTCACTACGAGTCACATTCACCCATTCAAACACACATTCACTCACTGGTGGCCGAGGCTACCATGCAAGGTGCCACCTGCTACTCAGTCTTTTAACTCACACACCGACGGAAGCATCATCGGGAGCAATTTGGGGTTCAGTATCTTGCTCAAGGATACTTCAACATGCAGACAGGAGGAGCCGGGGATCGAACCACTGATCTTCCGATTGGTGGACGACTTGCTCTACTTCTGAGCCACAGCCGCATGCCAGTAAGGGCACTGGGCAGACAGAACGGGTGTTTAGGGCCAATTGGGCTGTAGCCACAGGTCTTTGTCTGTCTATCTATCCATCCATCCATCCATCCATCCATCCATCCATTTTCAACTGCTTATCCAAAGCCAGGTCATGGGGGCAACAGGTTGAGCAAAGTACTCCGGATGCCCCTCTCTGAAGCAACACTTTTCAGCTCCTCCTGGGGGACCCCAAGGTGTTCCCAGGCCAGATGAGATATGTGATTCCCTCAGCATGTTGTGGATCTGCCCCAGGGCCTCCTATTAGTTTGACGTGCCCAGAACACCTCTAATGGGAGGTGCCCAGGAGGCATCCTGATCAGATGCCCGAACCACCTAAACTGACCCCTTTCGATGTGAAGGAGCAGCAGCTCTACTCTGAGCTCCCTCCGGATGTCTAAGCTCCTTACCCTATCTCTAAGGCTGAGCCCAGACACCCTTCTGAGGAAACTCATTTCAGCTTCTTGTGTCTGCAACCACATTCTTTCGGTCATTACCCAGAGCTCATAAAGGTCTTTGTCCACTACAAAAATATTTACTATTAATATGAATAATGAGCTCATACAACCACTGATTCTTGTGTGACAAACGTTGCTATCCCCGCCCCCCTAACTCACACAGAAGTACCTGACATCAACATATACACACACACACACACACACACACACACACACACACACACACACACACACACACACACACACACACAGACTAGGCGGCTTCTCCAACCCCTTTAGTGACTTTCTATTCCGAGTAAACTCAGTCAGTGGCTCCTATAGCAGCTGCACAGCGTCTTTCTCTCATTCTCTTCCCTCGGCATGTGCAAGCAGCCAGGAATGAGTTGGAGTAGAGTCTGGTGGTCAGCACTAAATGACACAAGTCACAGTAGAGGCAAAACGCCAAAGCGTACATATTTATTTACATCAAAATTCATAATTAATCTGGAAAGTAGCCTGAACAACAGTTTTTGAAGTACACATTTACATTTTTTTAATGATTAAGACATGCAGCCTACTTTGCATTTAAATAAGGTGCCAAAGTGCAATAGAAAAGCATCAAATTTGAGCTTGTTTATTAAAAATAAAACAACCAACAGGGGTCCAGGGTAAGCCCTCCGTGTTAATGCCATGCTTAGCTTTCTTGTATCGCTCTGCTGGTCTGAAATTGCATCCATATCTAAGCAGCCCCCAAGAAAATAGCTGTAGCCTAATGGAAATCGAATACAGCCTATGACACTGTGTGACACGCATATCCTCATAGATAGGATGGATGTGCTTTTAATTGTATGATCAGCCTGATCGATACATGCTGGTGCTGTCTATTATGCTTACATTAAGCCTGCTCACGGAAATCGAATGTCCGCCTGTGGATTTATGTCTGCCACAGGGTCCGCTCAAACATCTGACACTGTCTGGAAGCTGAAGGAAGACTCCTGTCTTTGCCATATGGAAATACAAATCAGGTGCATTGCATTGCCTGTGATTGAATGTAATATAATGAAAACCAAAAGTCCCGGAGAAAACAGTTTTTACTAACTAAATCCCGAGGGGTATTAAAAGTAAAGCATCATTTACTGAAATATTAAAATATATTGAATCTATAAAAGAAGATACACGACCGCAATGAAAAAGTAATTTCGTCTCAAATAATGACAAAGTGGTCCCCTAAACTTCTGGAAGCCCCCCGGGTTTGTCAAGGTGGTATCAATATTTCATGTTTCTAATAATGTAGTAAATTATGACCAATGGAATCGAACAACGCATAACTGCAAATCGACAGGATGTTGCCTTGCATTCTATATTATGCTCGAGGGCTTTGGCAAACTCACTGTGGAGAGAGCATGTGTGGTGAACTCTTTAATACTTAATAAGAATGCATTGATTTCAGTTACACTGCAGTGTGAGGAAGCATTGATTTAGATCGCATTACACTGCAAATACAGTCGCCAGTTTGTTTATCTATTTCATTTTCATAGTGTCTCTCTTTTTGACTTTGTGTTGTGTTTGTGTGCTGGAAAACAACGCGGCTCTAAGAGGTTAACGCTATGGAAAAGCACATTAGACCCTACATCTACACTGTTGATTAAAAGGATTGCTTTACCACAAACAACATTTTATTTGTCCTTAGATCAAAGTTGGTCAACATTAAGATGGGGAGAGCTACAGAGAAAGAGAGCAAGACTGCATGAAATAAGAGGTGTAGGGAGATAACATATATTTCCCCCAACGATTAACAAACTAATCTAACGGCCTCTATTTCCATTTAAAAATAAGTTCACTAAGTTCCGTATAGAGTTTTTGTTTAAATTGAGTTATTCCTTATGAGATTGAGGATGCCTGAGATAAACATTAATTATAAAGCCCCCAGGAGTTATTAGTGCTTCTAATTAAACTTAATCATGGCTTACTTCCAGGAACTTTTTTATTAAAAACTGGGTCTTATTTATAGATAAGTGGACACAGTAACACAGCTACAGTGTTTACAACAGAGTGCACTGGGCCACTGCAGACCCAGGGTGGGGATATTTTAATTGAAACTTAATTACATCTGAAGGAAAATATGTCATATATGATTTTATCGTGACGTATTAAGAGTGCCATATTTCTTAAAGAAATACTTACTACATTTTAATTTACTGATTGATTAGGGACCACATTTAACAACAGCAAAACTACATCAAAACATTTGTTTACAAGCTCTCACATAACTTGTGCAGTATTATGCATTTCTTATTTATCCAGTCGCATGCTCAGAACTTCCAAAACACATGCATTATTGCTAAAAATACCCTCGCGTTGGAGTCTGTCTTTGAAGAGAGCAAAGACAAGTTTCTCTTTCAGTTTTAAAAAGTACGTTTTCAGAAAAAATGCACGTGTTTGGGAAGTACTGAGAATATGACTTGATATGTAAGACTTGAGCTATACTGCATGAGTTGAGAGAGAGTTTGTAAACACATTTTTTGATACAGTTTTGCTGTTGCTAAAATGTGGTCCCCAATCAATCAATAAATCAATATGTCCGCCATTTTCTATGGAGGTATGTGAGAAAAAACAAGAAGAACACAGAATATCTTGTCCACTGATGCATTAACTTTGAGAGTTGGGCTAGCACGGCAACTGTTGTCTGTTGACACGAGGTGCAACAGAAAGCTTCTATTTTCCTTGCTGATGTGTGACCTTCACATTATATATACTGCTGTGATATTATGTGTTAAAGCTCTTGTTAAAGCCACATATTTCTGCATTAATAACCTGACAGAAAAGATTAAATACAAGTCGTCAGCTCGGTTCTTTTGATTGGATGCAAAAGTACATTTGCGGTGTGGCTGCCCTGTTATGCCCTGTGGTGCTAATGACAATATGAAATGTGTTTGGAGGACTACTGGATATGTGCACTTAAACATGACCTTGAATATAAGAATGAAAGATATGCAGTATATATGATATTGTGCTGTTCATGGTTGTAAAGGAAACACAACAATGTCATGGTTAAATTGTTAATAATCATAATTCATGATTTGTGTAAAAAGGGATAAAATATTCCACACAAGAGATGTTGTGCAGTTTAAATAATAATAATGATAATAATAATAAATCATTCATTTAATCACGATTGTGTTACAGAAGAGAATTTTGATGTAATATTCATTATGGCCATAAAGGATTTGGATTTCCTGACTCAAAAGAGGAATAACCTTGTTTTTACACAGGCTAGCTTTTGAGGTTCCCTGGAAACATCCTGAGATTTTAGACTTTGAATTTTCTTTACGAAAGAGATGGCAAGCCACCCTTGAGCCTGATCACCTCTGGGACCCGAGGAGTTGGACATCGTCTTTTGCTGGAGGAAGAAACCTCCCATTCCTTCATTCCCATCATTTAAGTTCACCAATGTGGTGGGACCGTTAAAGACACAACCTGATGTTTTAAATGGTGTGCTGCACCTGTGTGTATACTTGCTGCAGCACGGACATTCGTTGATGCAGCCAAAACGCCTGATACTGGTGGTCTCCGCTAGGGGCAGACTGCAGCACTGGACATGGACACTCTCGATGAAGAGGAGATCATAATTTTATTGCTGTTAAGATCTCGGCAGAGGAAAAGACGTCATCTCCGCCGCCATCGGAGATGGTATGTGCGGCCCCTTAACCAATCACATAGGGAGTTTGTTTCCCTTGTTTTACCCACGCTAGCAATCGATGAGGAAAAGCACAGGGAATAATTCCGCTTGTCTGTCAATGCTTTCGATGCCACTGTGATGACCTCCGACCTCACGTTCACAGTGTCTAGGTATACTTCGCACGAGCGCCTCTAGTGTTCATGTCAATATTGCATCTCGCAGCAAAGTGTGCGGTCTACGCGCCAAAGGCCTGCAAAATAGGCGTGGCAGCCAAACGTGCATGAAAAGTGCATGTGCACGCGTTTCGTGCAGCAAATATACTTTAGCCATTAACAAACCTGAGGAACGCACAGAAACTGATTTGACACTACCCCATCTGAATGACGCTAGCTGAACTGACTATGACTAAGGGACAAAGTTGAACTAAATCAATAGAAAACAGAAATCTCTTTTTGCACTCAGAGACATTTTCTCTCATTGCAAGTTAGTTGTGTTAAGTAACCAGTTTCAGGAGATTATGTCATGTGTTCAGTCTGTGAAGCACTGTTAAAAAAAACATTGTTGTACTGAATGCATCAGGACCATATCCACCAGTTTGATAACACTAGAACACTGGATTAAAGAAGGGACTTTTATTTTTTGTTTCTGCCCAAGTCTTAACGTATTTAAAGTGAAAAGTACCCCATGACTCCAGTTGCTTATTGTGTCTGTCATTCTCTCCTTCAACCCCTTCCTACAGACCTAGATACTTGTCCTAATATGTTTGAGTATACTCTGGGAACCCTATGCAGGTTACAGGAGCCATAAAGCTAAGATTAGGTTTAAAATAATTGCTAATAATTACAGTTATGCAAAGTATGTTTCAGTTTAGTCTGCAGGGACGATATATAGAATATGTGGACAACTACAGTACTTGTTTTCTGGACACTCTACACTGAATACATGGTCTTTTTCATCACTTCTAATAAACTGTCTTTCTCTCCTTCCCAAGAAAATAAATAAATAAAACTGTAGATACTGGTATTTCCCAGTCAGCGCACTGACTGATGTTTGAAGTAAAGCAACTTTGTAAGGCTGCTGAGTTAAAGCAGTAGCCTCAGCTACACTCTGAGAATCGATTGATGGCTTAGCATGTACACACACACTGCTCTCTTTCTCTCTTTCTCTCACACACACACCCACACGCATGCACACACTCACACACACACACACACACACACACACACATGAACTCATATTAAACAGAAGTGGTTCAGCCAGGGGACAGCCAAGTTGTTCGGAAGGATGGGGAGAGAGAAGATGGAGAGCAGGAGTGAAGGAGCCAGAACAGAGAGGAAGAAGAGTGGCTTTAGTTAAACTTAAACTCTCTCTGGCACGGAAGACTAATCATGTAACTATCTCAGCTTTATTTACCACTCGCTTCTCGACTCCGGGATGTCCTTGGATCATAAGAAAGTACAAAAGTGAGGAAGAAACAAAGACAGGGAGAGTTTCAGATCCCTGTGTGTGTGTGTGTGTGTGTGTGTGTGTGTGCTTTCCACCCCAACTTTACATTGACATGACAGACGTGGAAGGTAAAATGTGGTGAAGGACACACGGTTAAAGCCAGTGTCACTCACGTCTCTTCCTAAAAAGTGCTGTGACTTGTCAGTGGTGGACATGAAGCGTCCTTGTTATCTCAAAGGCAGAGACCACAGCACTATATTTTTATTGTGAGGTCTGATAATTGATACATCTGTTCTAAAGTTTCCAAAAGTTGACATCTCTCTACTCTTAGATTTATTCTCTATACTCTTAGGTTTACTTGCACATCTTGTCAAGTGGCACCTGTTGTGAGGTTTGCTGAAAGAGGTTTATTTTCTGGTGAACAAGTGCTCAATCTTTCATGATCTTTCACATGAAGTACTGCACTTCCACCTGTCTGTGGTTTATCTTGTTTTGATCCTGTCTATCACAAAGAAACCCTCTGAAAACCAAGGACCTCTCTCCCTGTGTTGTGATAAAGGTGTACAAGAAAGGCACAGAGAGAAAAACGTATTGTATTCATAACAAACGCTGCAAAAAACATTAAAGTACAGTAATTAATGAGCGAGATATTAATCGTTTTAACCTTAAAACTCAAGTAATAATATTAATGAATGAAAGCTGAGCAAACTCCATTCACAGATGAAGATTGTGAGATGCACTTGACAGCTCCAGGAGGAGCTAATTAGCCCTCAAGGTGAGGTCATTTTAAGTTTATGAAATTAAAATTGATGTTTATTATCCTTCTCACATATTTGTCAGCACGATTATGGAAAAACTACTGAGCCAGTTTTCATGAAACTTGCTGGAAGGGTGCAGCCAGTGAAGAATCCATTGGATTTTAGAGTGGATCCAAATCACTGGGCAGATACACAAATTATTTCTCATTTTGCAATGTATGACATTCTTAAGCCCTTCTTAAATAGGAATTGTGCAAATTTGCAGGAAAGCCCAATCAGTCTTCGTTCAGCATTGGCAGTATAGAAACAAAATCGGGGAGTGCAGCAAAATGCCGCCTAGCTACTTTTGTTTATACAGAATGCGCCTTTTTCGGGGCAATGGGGGGCGTGAGCAAGTAACAAAACGTGTAGCTCAGCGTGTGACGTAAACAGTGACGTGGGAGGGAAGCTGCGGCTGGTCAGTCCTTCGGCAATTCTCTCATGAGTCGGCCCGTCCTTCACCGTCCCCGTCATCTGGAGGTTAATGGCCTCTTCGTTTGCGAGGGCAAGGAGGGCGCGGAATTCCTTGTCTCCCCAGTTGCTCATCTTTACAGTGTCTGTCAGGTTTGCATTTCCCTCTTGCTACTAGCTGCTCATTCCTGCTATCAGCTGTTTCCTGTTTATCCACCGCCAGTGGCTCACATGTGCCGCGTCATCAACAGCTTCTCCCACAAGTCATCAACAGCTTCTCCCACAAGTCATCAACAGCCCCTCCCGTGGCGGAAGGCCGCCTCGTTCTTTTTAAACCAAAAAGGTTCCGCCAATATGTCTACCCTACAAGGCGGAAAATTGGGCACCTCGGATCAACTCGCCAATCCGGCTCTGTGTGTCTAAACGCTCACAGCTTGCCTGCAAAATGGCCCAACCTTCGCGGAAAATCTGGCAGTGTAAAAAGGGGCTTTAGTCTGGGCTGGGACTCAACAGGGATCTCACTTCGGATGTCAAAAGCAAACATGGAGGTGGCTGAGCTAAAATGGTGGCAGCTAGCAGTGCAGTGCTAACAATGACAAAAGTGCTGACAGAGCTAATAGTGTTAATGGGGGTTAGCTCATCGTCGTCTGGGCAGTTGGACGCTACGATTCTGCAACAAAGTGGTGCTAACAGCCTAACAGTGCTAGCAAAGGCACCAGTGCTGAGAGAGATAACAGTACCGTTATATACTGTAGGCACGGTTGCATGAGCACAGCTTTCCAATGCATTACCAGTGCGTGTCGTGCGCAGTGCAGAGCAGTGTCAATTAGCTAGCAAGTAGGGACCTCAACTATAGCAGTTAATGTTCTCATTTATTGTACATTCAGCATTGTGAGATAGGCATTTGGTGTAATTGGCGGAAGTCTCCGCTCTCCGAGAATCCAGTTATTGTAAATAGAAAATTAAACTATTTCTGTTTCTGTTTTTCAAGACTTTGATAAAGTTTCCATTACAGCCATATTCTTACACTTTAAAATGTAATGTCCCGTTGGGTGTAGGGAAGGTTTATGTTGATACTTGAGTGACAATATCCACCTTTGTATTCAACATTAAAAGAGGTAAAATGGCTTTTTTTCATTATCTTGAGCACAGTTTCAAGTTTAAACCTCTTCTCGTTTGACCACTCTCTCTGTGCCATCCTTTTTGTCTGTCTCTCAGCACAGTCCCATTGTGTCCATAACAAACAAAAGAGCACCGGCGAGGAAATGACAAGGAGAAAAGGAGAGTGGAACCAAACAAGGAGAAAAGGGAATGGGGGCAGTTGCAGACATCTAACAAGTTCTGATCAAAATTCAGAAGCGGATCAAGTGGATATGAAGTTTGCTTCAAACAAAAGCCCCCTCCCCCTCCCCCACAAGCTCTCTTATGCCTCAATTCTCTTTACCCCTGGGGCTCTTATCATCTTTTGCTGTTCCTCATGCCAGCATCTTCTTTTCACACCTCCTCCAACCCCCAGCCCCATCCCTCCATTTCCCTCAAGGCCACGGTAGCTCTCTGCTTTACTGTTTGCTTCGTGCACCCCTCTCTCCCACTTTGCGCTCTAACTTGCCTCTTTCACTCACCCCCTCCACCCTCCCTGAGGCCCTTTGCTTCCTCTCTACCCGCAACTGATGAAAGGAGGAATAAATGAAGGAGTGCATGTTAATTTGTGGTGGCCACTCCTGACAAGCTTTAATCAGAGTGGGGAATCACAAGCCAAATCAACCAGAATACAGAGATAGAGAGTGGGAGCATGAATTCAGTCAAGGTCACAGGCTTGAGGGGACTTTATTGTTGACACTACTTTCAGTTAATTTCATTCCCTGATCGAAGAATTCTCCAGAGTCAACATAAGTGATTACCTGTGTATTTGTGCAGAAACCACAATCAGTATTCAGTATTTCTAATGATGTGCTGTGCCCCAAGTCAGGACGGAGTAACAAAGATTGCCTCTTCCTTTTTAAAACTCAACTGTCTGTAGGTGCATTTGAAAGGATAAGAGTTATTCTAGATGCTTGTTATTGCCAACAAACTATTTGAAACAAGCAATACCAACAATGACTAAGTTCATCTCATATTTCTATCTGACTTCTTTACACTGTCAGTAGCTTTCAGCCCAAGGCTGGGCACAGTAGGTTTGAACAAAAGTTTCTCAAAAGGCAGTAAACAGTGCCGTCAAAATGAACCGCACTATAGTGCCAGTGTTCAGCCTACTGAAGGAATATGTCACCAAGCGGAACAGTGTGGCTCATGGTTCTGTCTCACACAGGTGAAGCCCTCTACTGGATAATATGGGTAGTACTCTCCTCCAATTACAAGTATGCATTTGCCAAATATCAGGACGTGCCTACCTGAATATGAGCAGACCCTAAAGTATATATGGCAGCTCACACCACTGTCGGCTATCCTTTTGCCACCACCTCCAGTTATCCCTACTGACACAACAGCTTTGTTTGTAGATGATGACAATGATCTTGTCAGCGTTTGGTACTTCAGCGTCCCACAGGAGTCCACCCAACCAAGCCAGAAAGTTGTCTTTATTTGTGATCCTCACCGCTCATGCGGTGGGATTTCTTTTTGGGTCCCCCGTCGCATACAGTGGAGTGTGCTGCCTTGTTATCTGTGGGTTTTTCAGGCATTTAGGAAGACAGTCCTGAGTCCATTAGAGCAGTGGTTCCTAACTGGTCCAGCCATGGGGTCCAGATTTCTCTTTAGTCATTTGTTCAAGGTCAAACAGTTTAATACAACCAGTACCATTCTTGCGTTTGGCCATGTCATAGAACTAGTTTGCTATCTCTCTCAAGTAGCTGCCACTCTCTCTTCAGCAGAAAACAGTACTTCAGAATAAAAGCTCTATGCTGGAAATTCGCTGTACTTCAAAATCCCTTGCATTCCATTCAGAATGGATCCATGACCCACTTTTGAACCACAACCCAAATTAAAGGGCTCCACTTGTGCTAATAGAACTAGGGTTACAATATAGTAACCTTCATTGTTAAACAGCAATGGAGCTCTATGGTAAACGACAGTCGGGGTGTAGGCAACACAGGTGATACTTTAAAGTAAATTGTTGGTTTCTATCTTTTCATGGAGTTCCTTAAAGGCACTATGTGTAACAATTTCAGTTGTTCTTTGAGACAAACACATTTTGCAGTCAAAAGTGTGTCCTAGCACATGTGTATTTACCTCCATCAGCGTATCTAAGTATGTCCGGTAAGGTCCGAAATTCACATTTACATACATTGCGACCGGTGTCTCATCATGTACGTGCGCCATCTTGAGAATACATCAGCCAGCAAGGTACATACAGCCCCACCTTCGGCGTTTTCATTGAGAGCCAGGCCAGCGCTGTGTGACTGAGAAGCCGAAGGAGAGGAGCAAGAGGCGCTTCGCTACTACCCCAGCAAATTTGAAACAAAGTCCCACTCTTTCAGCATAATGCAGGATCATGCATATGCACCATCACAGGAGACAGAATCCTCGTCACCAAGAAGGCTCAAAAGGGAATCAAAAAGGCAACGAGACCGGCAAATTAAAAAAACACGGGTCAACATCGGGGTAGCCTTTCCCAGCTGGAAGGAGCTGCTGCAGGAGAGAGGTAATGCAATCACAGCTAACAGCGCTGCTAACAGCTGTTAGCGACCAGCGCCGCTAACAGCGGCTAACGGTGGCACTGGCCGCTAACAGCTGTTAGCCGCTGTTCGCGGTGCAGTGTTGCGAGGAGAGGGATGAGGTGTGTGAGGTTGAGCCACTTGTCAGTTGTCAAAAGACAAGACGTGATTGGTTTGTTTCGATTTACACCCGCCCCAACAGTCCTACATTGTAAACACAGCCAGCATGGTGAGGAGGGGGTTTGTCAACTCGCGTCGCATGTGTCTGTGTAGGAGCCTGAATGAATACTCCATGAAATATCAGATGACATGGTTTCATCAATGTTATCATAGCTTTTTGGTACAGAGCGGCTACCGTTGTTGCAATACGCGTTTGAATTAGTGAGGCGCTAGAGTGCACTATCCGTTTGAATGCAATATATGATTTCAACGTTAGATGGGAGAAATTCCTACACACTGTGGCTTTAAGAAAAGGATGAATATGTTCATAGTATCCTTTAAATATGCTACCCTGAAACAATATCCAGAAGGACAACTTACTTTTGCTAAAGTAAATCAGTCTCGAGCACCTGGAAATTGTATGCTTGGCCATTGTTTTTGCTTGGATGGTCTTTGATAGCTCTATTGCCTGTGTGTGCATCTTGATTATGACAATATTATTTGAATTATCCATTTTTTGTGTAGTGAGTATCATTTTTTCGGTTTGTAATGAGTAGTCATATCCTCCCACACTTGGGGTCATATATATAGTATAAATATATCCAGTCAAATCTATGTATAGGCTACGAGCCAAGTCTGCCCATCAAATAAACGTTGTATGACTGTTCGTGGGTCCTAGGGCAGTACCTAGTGTGTACTATCAGTTCACAAAAACATTTTTAACACTTTCAAAAGAGTGTGGTTATGTCCTAACTTGTTTCTCCCTTGTTCTCCTTGGGTGAGTGATGTGTGGGGAGAGGCCAACAGTCCACTGCAGCTCCATATCTCTCTTTTAACCAAGCCACACCCACCTTTGAGTGGTTCAATCAAATCTGAGCAAACTGATCAGATCCTTCATATAATTATACTCTGCCCAAACATCATATTATAGAAGATAAAGAGGCTTTAACTGCTGTTTCACCAGCACTTTGTTGTTTGTATTGTATTTCTTGTGACAACAATGCTTTTTATAGAGGTTGAAGTGGCTAAGTAAAGGTGGAAAAATCTACCAAAAAACAAAAGTAATTGTTTGTTTTCTTCTTCCTGAGCAGCAGAGAGTAAATGGTATGGTATAGATTTGTCTCACCTCCTCTTCAGGCCATAAAGAAGAGAGCCAAGACTGAGATCTTTGGTACTTTTTGCTATATAGCACAAAAGCCCAGTCAGACTATGCATCATTTTCTTTTAGCAGTGGACAGATGTTTTGACTCCTGTATAATTAGCTGAACTCACACCTGTTATGAAAGATATTTTTATCACACAGAAAATCAGCAGTCTTATTTTACTTGGAACACTTGATTAGCAACAAGCCACCGCCATGAAAGTCACTCGACTTCTGAAAGTCGACTGTCTGTGGCACCAAGTTGAGTTTTTAGAGGCACTTCAGTCTTCTTAATTGGACCGCTCTTTCCTCCCTCTCTGTCTCTCATCAGGTAATCAGTCTACAGTCTCAAAAAAAACCCTGCTGGATGTCAATGGATGGATTTCTGTAACAAGCCTTAAAAAGTGTAACGCTTAAGGGAGTCTCAATTTGCCTCTCCTCTTTCTTCTCTCACACTCTCTCTACCTCTGTAGCTCTCACTCTTATCAAAGCCGTGATAGTGAGCGGTTCAACATAGTGACAGTCCCAAAGAGAGAGAAAAGGATGTCTGTTTTCTTCCTTCACTGCTGTGCGCTCCCATCTCTTTTCTCTACTCCCGTTTTGATTCGCTCTATTTTCTGCATTGTCACATATCCAACATCCTGCTGAATGAAAATAAAACCAGCTATGGAGGGAGAGATGCAGATGGAGAATCACAGTTGGAGAGAAACAGCTAAAAATATGAAGACTTTTGGTGCGGCCACGTCAAAGAAACTTCTTCTACTCTCTCTCCTTGTCGCTAAAAATGATGCTTAAAGACTCGTGATGACTCACAGCTCACTGACTCTTCCAAGTGGCCTTTCTTTAGCCCAGATTTGGCAGCTGTAAAAGGAAAATAGAATTTTTCATGCCATCTTTGGCTATCATTTAAGTGTGTTATCAAAACACCATGGCAGGAGTCTGCATTAAAGTGAACTTTAATGGACCAGAAAGGACTAATTGTACATTTCCTAATTCTGTGATTAGAGCAGAGTGATGGGGCTATGCTAGGACAGACTTCACATCAGCTGTTACTTAACAGACCATGCAGTCTTGTATCCCAGTTGAGGTGAAGCCAAAGACAAGCAGCTGGTGCCAGGCAAAGTACACCTTAAAGTAATTGTCTGTGACATTTTGTATATCTAAATAAAAATCTGTTTTACTGCCCTTTATCACAGGTTTATATGAATCACCATTCCTCATAAAAGTAGTCCCATAAAAATGTAGCTTTTGATGCAGTGTATGTTTACAGATGTACCAGTGTTTGTTAAGAATAAATAAAAGAACGTGGTAAGAAGCTTGAGCAGAGACAGCAGCCAGGGTTGAAAAGATAAAGAAAAGACACTAAAAGAAACTCTCAAACAGCATCATCATACTGTAGAATTAAATAGACACAGTTGAATCTCTCAGTCGAGGACATGCATGCTAAACAGGAATGGGATCGTCCAAAAGACAGAATGCTGGCATTGCCTCTCTCAAACAAAAAAGCCCACAAGATAAGAGAGGCGAGAGAAAAGATACAGATGGATCTTATACTGGTGCTTTTTTTCTTTCATAAGCTATGATCCATAGCGTTCATTGGTTAACTTTGATGTTGAGCCAGCTTGTCTGATACTAATTAGTTACTGCTACCAACATGATGTGAAGTATACGTACTGTAGACTATGGTGCAGTACAGGCTTATTTACAGTGGTGCAGTGCTACCGCAGAGCACCTGAATCACGCTTTACCACTTTTTGCATTTAAGTGAGAAAACAGAAGATTCACAGTTTGCATAATCTGGTTGAAACTCATATACATTTTTTAAGCATTTTAAGCATCACCTGCATATGTCATGCATGAGAGACAATAAAAACAATTGCAATGGTCAAAGTTGTCATATTGACGAGGTGATTGATTTACAGCATCAGTTCAAGGAGCACAGTCTGACTCCGAAGTCGTCGAAAAAATTGGGCAGTGAATTGCAGTGTCAGAAATCAACGAAAAACGGCTTCCTTTAGCGTCAACATGATATGCGGTCGGTTGCTGTCGTAGTTTAACAGCGCCCAGTGGCGTCAGGGGGAAATGCGGTGGTACAAGGATGAAAGTTAAGGTAGCGAAAGTCAGAGTGGGGTGGGTGGTAGGGGTTGGGGATGGGTCCAACAAACACTGACTTTCACTCGAGAGAGAGCAGTCTTCGTGTCCCATAAGATTCTAAAGCCATACCCTGTTTTTTTTTCCGAAACATAACCACTTTCTTTTGTTGTGTAAACCTAACCCTATTTTTGTTGCCCAAACCTTATCATGTGTGTTTGTTGTTGAAGGAAAAAAGAGTCAATTTGTGGTGCTGTGCCAATGTAGTGTGTTTATTTTGAAAGAGACTGTATGTAAACGTTGAATTTCCTGTGAAAACCAAAGCATTTCTTGAAAGAAGAGAACTTGACACGTGTCCCAGAACGTTAATAACCAACACACCCAGGGCACCTTGCACAATGTGTTGACTCAAGCATTCAGTAACATGCAAGAAAACATCCCAACATAAAAGTTGCTGGTAGCGGCCAGTAGAATTTGAGCTGTACAGTGAATTGAATGTTCTATTCTCAGTCTAGCTAGCTACATGTTAACTAGTGAAAATTAAAAGTCATCAAAACATCCTTTCATTTTTTGGAACAACTAAAGAGGTAAATGTGTGGTCATGTATGTTCGCTGAAGAATGGTAAAACCAGGCTAACCTTGGGTTAGCTACATGTATGTAGATTTGCCAGCATCGGAACAGTGGTTACATAACCTTCAAAATGAGCCACAGTTTGCATTAGCCACAACCATGCGTGTGCACACATGCGCAGCGTCATAGGGGCAAGTCCAACTCAAACAAATTGCACTTCATCCCTACTTATGTATTAACTTATTTAGATTATAGGTTACATTTATAAAATAGGTAATTCGGTCAGTTGCCCTAAATACCAAATTTGGTACCCAACCCTACTGACTAGATGTAAGTAAAATATCCCCAGAGGAGGAAAATTAAAAGGTGGGAACAGTAACATGAGGCAAGAGTTGAAGAAGATGAGGAGGAGATGATGGAAATCATAAAACATAAGTTTCGAGATGCCGAATCAGAGGCAGAGACCAAAAACACAAGAGGTTATGGAGAAGCCGAAAATTAAAAATGGAGGAAAATGATGAAAGGACTTTGGAGAAAAAGATGATGAGAAGTTATGAAGAAGCAGGTAACGTTGACACAGTGATGTATTCTCTTGAACAAAGTGCAAATTTTTATCTGTGTTCCTGGCATTTCCCCTTTTCATTCCATCTCCTGCATTCATTCTCACTCTCAGTGTGTTATTTTCTCTCTGAGTATCATCCCCATGGTGAAGGTGGGTGCTGTAATGGTCCTCATTGTCGATTTGTGTGAGTAGGTGAATATTTTGTTTGGTTTTATTTGTCTGTGGGTTTTGGGACCATGTGTGTTGGTGCGCGTGTGTGTGCACGCCTGTGTGTGTACGCAAGTGTTCATGGAAGTGTGTGCAGAAAGGATCAGGTGGTAGATTACCTGTTCAGAGAGTTACAGGCCTGCTGTAGAGTTCACCTGCAGAGCAATGACACAAACAGAAGGCAATAATCCTCCTGAAACACCAATGACATCTGCTATCTCATTACTTTAGCACAGCCTCGATATGTAAGACTGAAAGATTACTTTCAAAGCTAGCAGAGTTACCTTTAATTAGCACTCACTTGTATGAAATCTCACAAACTCTTCAGATATTACCTGAGTGCTGATAAACTGTGGCTTTGTGAAGTGAGTGCCTTGGCGTGCGGTGTGCATTTTACCCTATCTAGCTGCCAGTTCTCACAGATTTTCAGGCTCCACACATATAACAGCACACTTTCAGTGGTCCTCGGTACAGAAAACACTCACTTTCAGCAAATTGAGCAGTCTAACACATCCACGAGCAAACTATATTTTCCCCCTGAAAATGATATTGGAATGGCTGCATTTATCTTGACCGATCAGGAGACCGAGACAAAGACAGATGAACTGCTAACAGCCACCCAGGAATTTTTTGCACTACAGCCCCATCGCACTCATAGTCTTAGATAGGCTTTTAGTGCACAGTGTGGGTGGTGCATTGGTCAATTGAAGAGTTCTCATAGTTTTCAGAGGGCAAAACAACAATAGGACTCATGCTCAGAGCCATCCGTCTCTCCTGTTACACCAATTACGGTTTACTGCAGGTCGTACAAAGAGTTCTCCACTCCATTCTATTCACCCTAGTCTGAACAATGATTAAGTTTAATAGCTAACCATTCACATAAATGACCATACTGCAAGGAATGTGCGGTTAATGGTCAAATATAATACTGCACAACAGTGCACACATAAAAGTGCAGGAGGATTAAGCATGAGTTCATGATTTCATGATTAACACATACTTGATAATTTAGACCTTAACAAAAAAAGAGAAAGTGTGAGATAAACAAATCAATTTCCTTGTTCAAATTCCATGTCCCTGTGTTAACTGTTCAGCTACTCAATATGCTAAATTTGCAAGAAATTCTTTTTTTGACTGCTTTCATATTAATATTCCTCTCCTTATCCTCTTGTAAAATGTGAAATATTTTTATAAACCACATTTGACTGTTGGCTTGTAAGCTAGCAGAGCAAAATCACAGTAGGAGGTGAGAGTCTCTATCTCAGTTGGCAGAAACTTTGTTAACATTCACAAAGAATGTGGCTGATATCACATTAATTCATCACTGTCCTGATCTAAAAAGGTGGGTGAGGGTGGTGTTAGTGGAGGCCAACTCCTCTGGAGTGGCATATACTTCTACAGTTCTGCCGCTCTGGTCTGTATGGACCATGCACCACTTCAAGTATTCTAATCATATCTAAAGGACTGGAGTAAAATCCCCCTCCTACCAGTACCCATCCACATATTCCATACTCGGGCAGCCGTTCTTGTTCCGAACTTCCGAATACCAACGCTTTGTCAGTGATCTGGGCGTTCGATAGCGACACTCAAAGGCAACTTTCCTGGTGGTATAATATGCACCAGGTAGCGACAGTTGTTGATGCACGGGCCACCAACCGAAGTCGTCAAATATCGTGGCTATGTCTGCGAACGTCCGCGTAAGATTACAATGCACAAAGGCACCTTTTGCTAGCCTGGAAATCCAGACTCAAATCTAGAAAGATTTTGAGTCTGGTCCTCACCGATACACACTTTCTACCCAAGGGGCGGCACTAACTGAGGCATATTAAATGCCACCGCACGCAACTGGACAGCACAATAGCCAATCAGAGCAAAAAACAAGGTGACGTATTCATTGCAGTTAGCCCCATTTGTTTGCCGACCAGTGGGGCTAACTGATATATTATGCTTTTGTTGTATTCTGTCGGCAAAACGGCAAAAACTTCCTTCCTGGAAGCGACGGCTTCTAGGGCAGTCTTCTGTTCCTCTCTCAAGGAAAAGGATAAGTGTAGTTGGCTTAGCGTTTCTTCCAAAGCTAAATTGAATGGACGCGGTCCTTTGGCAGCTGCCATCTTGGCTGTTTACTTTTCGACTCATTATGTTAAACCCGCCCAGAGCCCACCTCTGTCAGATAGACTGATCTGATTGGTCTGATAGGTGATTCAGTGGGCTCTGCTCGTCGGGGCCAGATCCCCGTGCACTGCAAATTCATCTGGCATCTGGATTTCCAGGTTAACTTTTTGCAGCATTATGAAACAAACCATCCAGCAGCAGTTTGTAACACCACAGGTAACAATGTAATATAAGGAGCTGGAAAATCCCTATAGGAATAGAAAGAGGTAGGGAAGGTGGATGTGTCCAACAAACCTCGGATTTTAACACGGGAGATTGCTCTTTGCTTGTGAATGTTGGGCCAAATCATGATTTTGTTTTTTTTCTAAACCTAACCACGTGCTTTTATTGCCTAATCCTAGCCAGGTGCTTTGGTTGCACAAGGAAACAAACATAACTATGAAGTGTTTGCTGATGTTTTAAGTTTATTTTGCAAGACTGTATGCATCTAACAAGCAGAGAGTGTACATTTACTGTTAAAATGGAGGTGTATGTTGACAAGGTGCAATGTATGTGATAAGTGTTAACTGTCATGGCGTCCTGGAATGTCAACAACAGATGCGGGAGGATCCCTATCATGTCATATGTAGACAGAAACGGCCACAGACAAAGCAGTGACTCATCTATAAAAAGTTAAAATAGTATTAGTCCTCATACCTTTAGGTGGTAGAAAAATACATTTCCTTGCCTGTTTGGCTCTGTGTCATAAACCAGAGTACCTTGGTGGTGCTGACAATGTGTGAAGTGCTTCTTACTCAGTAGAAACAAATGAGTCAAAGCAATCATATCCAGCAAAGGCAAACAAGGATGCCACTTCTTATGAAAATGGAGAAAAAACAGAGTGGACGTTAATCACCTTGAACATGGACTCATTCCAGTAAAACATGGGAGGTTTTATGCTTGCATCAGACAGCGGCAGTATGTTATCAAAAATTCCTCAAACCCAAAATTCCACAGACCTTCTGCTATGTCTTGCACTTGTAGTGGTCAGGGCTCTCTGGATTTCTTCAGACATGTACCATTACTTAAGCTGGACTTGTGTACTAGGATTTTAATGTCCATAAGATTTAAAATTGGGTTGCATCACACAAGAGAAGACATTTTATGGTATATCTGCTCATGAGCACAAAGTATAACATCAGAAAAACACACCATCACACACTACATGATATTAAGACCACCTTTGCATCAGGAGCTGCCCACCATCTACAGTAGTCCTCTTACACACCTGCACTCACACACAGTGTTTTCCACTTTTTTCGAGGTTTTTCTGTGCAGCTGAGTACATGCTCAAGACCACATTTCATTGAGCCTTTCCACGACTTCAGTTTCATAGTTGCTATTTCAGATGTTTTGCATTTTCCGTCTCAAAGTTGATTAATTTGTTATTATCTACTGTGGATCCACATCAGATCCAGAAGCACCGCAGTGATATTTGTTCAAAATTCTTGCAAATAGCCACCATAGCCTTAATCCCGTATGAAGTTTTCGGAAGTGAAAATATTATTGTAAAATGCTCATATTACCAGATTCTGTGCCGAGCATGAGATCCAACCGAGGATTCTTACCATCGATTCTCTCGCGGCGGGTAAATCATCCTGAATAAATTGTAATCTTAGCCTGGCATAGGGGAAACACACACACATATGTGCCGTACGACACTACAGTGCAAACGCTGTTGAAACCAAGCTATTTGCTGTGATGGGCTTTTGTAAGTGGTTACCATGGTGAAAATTAGCAAGCCAAACCGCCTGCGTTGATTACCCTTTCAGAGATATGGGGATACAAATAGCAGTAGTTAATCTTGTTTAGGCCACACAAATTCATTGTGACAGCTCGGCTGCTTCAACCCCGCAGACTGTCGCAGTGTAAATTGAACGGACTGATTGTAAGAGAGAGAAAGAAAAGAAGAGAAGGCAACTACTATAAACTGGAAGAAAAAAAAAGAAAAGCGAGAAATAGTTTTGGGTCTAGTTTGGGCTGAATTTAAATTGTTTGCTGTAGTCTCTGTGTAATTTTTTTAACTTAACTTTTAAACTAGAAAATAGGAGCAGGGTATTTGTCTGCAAATATAACTTGGCCAAACTGTGACAGTGCAGGGGTGGCTTTGGGTGAATTATAGTCTCACCATTTTTCATAATTAGCCAATTAACATGCAGGGAGATATTGGACCCATTAAAAACTTCACAATCCAAATAGGCAGGCAGAAACACACACACACACACACACACACACACACACGCATGCACATATTTGCATACAGTTGGACAGTGACTTAAATGCATACACAGCAGCGCAGGTACATCAGCTCTTCAAGTCATTCGGAGCACTTCCTGCAGACTTAATAACATCGACGAATAACACCACAGAAATGAACATGCGGCTGCTGACTTATGACTATAATGATTACATAGGTCGTATAGGTCATACATCTCAGAGCATAAACCTCTCCCTGGAGGGCACGCACAGTATATAGAAAACTGCATAAGTTAGATAAAGGGGAAGAAGATCAGCAGCAGTGTTGTGCGGTAAAGTGGATATTTAATCATAAATGTTGAAAGGGAAGTGGTTCCTTTTGAGAGTGTATAAATGAAGAGGGAAAGATAAAGAAAATAGTACACACAAACGAAACACACTCTTACATGATGCCTGCGATGATTACGAGGTATGAAAAACAGACTCTACGTTACGTGTGAACGCGTGCCTGTTTATTTGTTTTCACGTGGAATTAAATAAATGAATCAACCAATCAATAAATAATCCCATCCTACACACACGTACCAGAACAAAACATTGACTGTTTTTTTGTGTGTGTGTGTGTGTGATGGCTCAGAATGAGTAAGCCTGGATAACTTTGCTGTAAGCACACAATAGAGGAGCTCTTCTTGTGCCGGATGTTTGCTGAAGAAAATTCCAGCAGCCATTATAGTCTTGCGGCTCTAATTATGTTGTCTGTCTAAAATATGTTTTCTCCAGCAGCTTCCTGTTGTATCTCAGCTATTGTTTAGATTGCGTTGCTTCTGTATACGTTTCTTCCCATTTGGCCTCAAACACAAATTGATTTTTGAACACTCCCTGTAATTTTCTGTAATTTCCCATTCGATCGTTTGCTCCCTTAATGCAGGCGTGTGGTTGTGCTCCAAGTTTTCTTCAAGGAATTGAGGACGACCAAGCCGCATGCACCCTCCCACACTTGCACACACACATACACACCCACCCACACGTACAGTGCAGAATACAGCGGAGATATATGATACAAGTGATTTGTCAGTCAGGAAAAAAGAAAGATTAAGGAGGAGGTGAAGAGGGCGGAGTGAGAGGAGGAGTAAACAGATGGGGCAGGTAAATGAAAGTGTTCCATTAAAAAGACAAAGTGCTTTAATCTCTATTTAATTCCCTGTACAGCTGCTGGGATCATCATCATCTGGTGAGCCATGTAGCAACCTATGACCCATAACAGTCAATACAACCCTGCAATAAAACCACACTGAGGCTCTTTTGACTTTTTCAGTTCACAGCTTTCTTCTTGAAATCATCCACGAAGAGACCATTCAAATGTTCCCCTGAAAATGCAGTCAGACTATCTTTATTGTAAATATAATTGTTTTTGTTTACACTAGCTCTTGACAGTGGATTTCTTATAAGTTTAAACCGATTTTCTGAAAATAAGAACATTTTGTTTCCTGCTGTAAGAAGACAAAGTTAACTGTGCCTCAGTCAGACAGTCAGAAAACTAATGAAAAAATGGAAAAATAAATTCCACTGATTACACTGGAAATAATGTCAGCTAGATACAGCACCAAAATATGTTGTTTTTCCATGTTTAATTTATAACACTGATTTCTTTCTTCTGTCACAATGCCAAGTAGGCATTTACCTCCTCTCCTGTGGGAAATTTTCTTCGATGTTGTCTTGATAAAAGTTTATTATGAGGTTACTCTTAAGGGTGACATATTGCCTCATCATAATGAACTTGGTGAATGCACAGTTATTTAAAAGATGGAGAATAAACAAAAAAATTAGTTGCAGAATAAACAACTCTGCATCTACTTTGCATTGCTTTCCTAGTTCGTTAAGCAGTAATTGAGTTTAATGGTACAGAGGGGTACATTTCATCAGGGTTTGGCTACAGAAAGACCTGCATGTAGCTTAGATTCGTCATTGGTTTGTGGGGAATTGATTATAAAAAAATATTAAAAAATGGCAATATTATCTATTAATAGCATCAGCATAAGCACAGGTAAAATTATTGGTCACATTCTAGTAGCCTGATGCAGTGTTGTATAGTGTAGCTTGTGATCTTCTTTAAACTGTTGCTGTTATCCTGACATGACTTTAGTCATGGTTTGGTGGAGTTCTGGCTAAATTGGGAGAATTCATTGTTTTCTGAGCCCGGTATCTGAATGACAGGAAATAACACTTGAAAAGAACCTACAGTATTTACAGTGCTGATGTGTCACAATGTTTGTTTGTCTCACACTATAAATTGTCATGATAGTCTTTGGCTTTTTTCTCAAGAATAAATAACCCTCAAATGTGCAACTCTGTGTCTAAGCCTCTCTTATTTTAAGTCCTGTTAATGCTACAACAGTGGTACGGTGTCGGCTCGGATCGTGAACGACAATGAGTGTGGTATGCGACAATCCATCGTTTCATCTTGTGTAGTGTGTCACAATATACGACAACCAAGGCCACGCCTGGGATGCCTAACGTCCCGACAGAAAGTCTAGCATGTTTGATTTTCTATTTTGTCATTCACGAGTTCTCCCGTTGACAACACCCCCGTTATTTTATCTGATCTGACCCTCTAGGGATGTTACCACACAGAGCAAACAGGACAAAAATGATGGTGTGAAACAGCAGAGGCACTTTAGCAACCCAGTGAGTATTGCTATTAGCATCAAGCTAGCAAACAATGTTACTTCTTCATAATGGAGGATATGAAGGAATAAAATTTTAAAAAATAGGGGCGGGGCTTTTACTCACCACAACTGCAGAGGCTCCCAGCTTCATTTGAAACAGACTACATTATAAACAGGCCTTTATTCATTATTCCCTCCGTATTTTTATATTTTTACTTTCAATCCGTTCTTGTTTGCTTTGATAAAGCTAATGCATTGTGCCATCATTTCAAACTCAACACTTCCTGTATCTGTTTCAAATTAAAAGCCCATTATTATTTCAATTGAGAGAATCCCTTCATTTTCTAAACAGGCTTTTATTGTGAAACATTTACAGGAACTAGTTGTGGAGGATTCAGTGGCTTACATACTTTGCATGCGGTGCTTCAAATGTAGCTCCTGCTGTCTGGTGGCACTTTTTAGGTTACCACAATAACATTTCAGCTGCCACATGAACAGCAACAGTGACTAAAATATTCGTAATAGAAATCAAAATAGGACTAGATAACCCGGTGACATCACATCCATTGTGAAAGATCACCAGAGATGATTGGTTGTGGACTATCGTGTAGTCCGTCATATCTGTCAGCCAAGTCGCAGCAAGATTTTATGACTCCACAATTGACAACTGACATAGTGACTGTCAAAACAGATAAAAATGTGACTACAAAAGTTAAGTTAAGCAAGCCCAAAGTTCTATTCTCTGTTGTTGTTGCCTTGTAAGTCCTAAATGTTCCCCCACATATAACATTCATTTACTGCCCATTCATAATCTGCCCTTTATGTTATCAGAACAGCCTGGCTCATTTCTTCCCTTGCTGTTTTTGTCTATCACAGACAAGTTTAATCTTCCTGGTAGATCTTTCCTTTCTATATTTACAACTTAATACTGATCCTAATGCCTTTGGAGTTCCCTGTGGCACTGGTCTGGCCACTCATCCAATCGCCAATATTTATGTGTCTTAGACATCCTTATCTTATCTCTAAGTTATATTGCCTCCTTTAAGTGCTGATATAACACCACTGTCAATTAGTTTAGTGTGGGGAAATCTTCTCAGCAACCCCAGCATGAACTAGTTGGGAGGTTTGTTGATTAATTATTTCATCATTGGACCATAGAAAATAAAGTAAACCCATTAATAGCAGTGAGGGAGCAAACTTTAGCAAACTATGTTATTGGATTAAAATAAGTCAAACAACATATTGGCACTCCAGTTGAAGCCTCTGCTTTCTATTTCTGCCAATCACTGGTTTTAGGGATAAAAGCCTTTGACTTTGCATGCATGGCACCACTGAGGCTCTACCTTATGCAACTGGCAACACCAAACAACAAAAGTTGATCTGTAACAGCCTTAGGATCCAGTGCGTAGGGGGAGGAATTAGAATTTCTCTTTTGGACTTGCCTTCATGTTCTTCTCTTTTACAACTGAAGTTTGAAAAGAGAAAAAAAAACAGCTTGTACTGTACAATAATCCCTCCTGTAAGACTTTAGTGATTCACTGATTCGTTTTGAAAAGCACAAGGTAATGGATAAATGGGAAATATAGCTCATGTGAGTAAATATTAAATTCAAGGCTCAGTTTTGTTTGGTAAAATAAGCACATCCACACTAGTTTTATTAGCGTCTAAAGAGGCTAATTGTCAATATGAGGTTTGTAAAAGCCAGTGGTAAAGCAATATATGTGTATCTCTAAGAATAACATTGATAGTGAATGATTCTACAGTGCATAATTTACATTCAATGCCAACGTTCAGTGCCGGTGTAGAAAGTAGCGTGCTCTTTATGTATTGAGAGTTATGGGTGTGTAGAACATCCCTAACCTTAAGTGTTTTTGTTTCCTTTCATTGAGCAGTCAAGGCCAATACCTGCCTGAAATAGCCATAAATATATTTCCAGAACATTTGTTTTCACAACCTTTGGGGCACCATTCCAGTATGTGTTCCCATTAGCCTCTAAAATTCATGCTTTTTATTATCCAGAGGACTTCTCCAAAAATAAAAGATGGAGCTGAACTGTTTTTATGTTAAAAATAGACCTTGGAGAACAATCCTCAGCTTTATTAGTGTTTTTTTAGGACATACAAGAACAATAAAAATAGCAATCAAATCTTGCTTCAAACTATAAGTGCAATTCTAATAAGAGCATGGTGAATATACAATCCAATATTCGGGATTAAGATAAACAAAAGAAAAAGCAGTCACGGTCAGGTACCACAAGAAAAAAATAATAAATAACTTAAGATTGAAAATGTGTGTGTTCTCTGGTCACCAAAATCCAACCCCATCCTGAGTAGACTAAAGGCCAAAACACACCAGCGGCGAATGCCACGCATCATAAAGTACACCCCTATTATTTTCAATGTACAACCCCACACCGGCAGCGGCTAGACATGCATCGGCACTCCTGTACACGCCACCCCATGCCACTGTCCTATTTCCAGCCTCGCCGCCCCCAGAATTAAACACAATTTTCCCCCTCTGCTTGTACATACGAGCTCCTGTAGCAGCTCTTTCTCTCTGCTCCCGTGGCAGCTTGACTCCTCTCCTCACCATGGATGCATAAAGAGAACTCTGTTGCTGTATCCAAGTAAGATAAATAATGGATGATGCGAGGCTATTTGTTGAGGTCGAGAAATATCCCAAGCTAAACGACCCACAATGCCGTCTTTACAAAGACAACGGGCAAAAAGATATTGCCTGGTGGGTACTAGCTCTGGAGATCGGCTCTTGAGGTGAGAACACAACTTTAATTAGGGGCTCGCCACACATGATTTTAAGCCAGTGCATATGTGGAGGAAGTACAGATCTTTCAGTAAAAGTAATAGGGGCGGCCCGTGATGCACGTCACATGACGCAGTGGCGCCGGTGTGTTTTCAGCATCCAATTCTACTTGATACATATGATCTTTCCTTGCTGTCCCTTTTTTCCCACAACTTTATATTGATCTCTTACCCAAATGGAAAAACTTTTCTGGCTTGTTCCAAACCTATGGACCAACTCCACGATGCAAATTCCAAACTAACAATCACAAAGTGTTCAAAGTGTCTGTAGCAGGAGAGACAAGTTTTTCTCCTACAACTTACTTTCATATGCAGCTACTTTGAATTGGAAAGGTATGTTTTAGAGAAACCATTTTGTTGCCAGGAATACATTTTTTTCCTGCGGTGTTTCTGACAGAACATCAATATTGAATGTACCCCAAAAATGTTTACTGCCAATGTTTTTGATCGTTTCCTTTTTCAGAATCCACGCTTGGCCCTGAAAAACGCCACTGAATGGAAATCAATAGCACATGCAGATAATTTGTGGAAAATAGGGCTGGTGGAGGACATATTCTCCCAGTTTCTGCTGCATATGTGAATGAAAAAAATAAGTAAAACGTATGTCAATTATTGACCTCTAACCCTCGTCTGCTCTCAAGCCTAAAATCATATATTCTACTCTTTATGGGACATTTTACTTACTGACTCTGCATAATGTGAAATGCAACATCAGATCTTCCACAGTGTTGCATGTACCACATGTCATAAATAAGGTGTGCAACAAAATAATAAAAAGAAAAGGAGACTTCTAAATTATCAGGTTTTTTTGTCAAGCACTAACAGACGTAAGTATGTAGCATCATATTAACTTAAAAGCAGACTGGGCTACCTCTGCCTCACCTAGTAGAGCATGCTCCCCATATAGGCTCAGTCCTTGGCAGCGACCCAGATTTGAATTTGACCTGTGTTGCGTGTCATCCCCTCTTTCTGCCCTCTGTCTAGTCACTCTCTAGTCATCTATAATGAAGGCAATAAAAGCCCTAAAAATTATCTTAGAAAACTAAAGAAAGCAGAAAACTCAACCGCAGACACAAACACACTCACAAGCACATACACACAGATGTTACCTTTCCTTAACTTTGGCTGACATTTGGGGGAGCTGACACAAAGTCCTGATGACAGTGAGGCGGCCAGGAGACTGTGACAGATTAATCACTGTCTTTATGACTTTCAAGTTTAAAGTGACTCAAGTTATGTTTAGCTCACTCACATTTCTATGACCACAGTTTCACCTCAACATCTGCCAGGTCAATGTTACCAAAATGGCCATGAGTAGTTTTGTCTTTCCCACATTGGCTGCATCTAAAATTACATATGACATGTTCTCCTGTAGGCTAAAACTGGATGTTAGATAGTATGTCAGAAACCTCAGTATGAAACCAATAGCATGTGAAATATGACAGTATGGAAACACTGGACACTGCTGGCAAAAATATTCAACACAGTGCAATGTGATAGAGGACAACGTTCATAAGGTACAGCGACTAAGATAGCGACATAATGCTAATAATGCTTCAGTTTAAGTGTTATTACATAAGAAGTGTACGATTTCTGTCTTAATAGTTATTCTTAAATTAACACTAGAGCTGAAGTTGGTACAGGTTAGCACTGTTACCTGTCCCCCAACAGCATGGAGGCTCTGAGGACACAGCTGTGGCTCAGGAGGTATCGCAGGTCATCCACTAATTGGAAGATCAGTGGTTCGATCCCTGGCTCCTCCAGCCTGCATGTCGAAGTATCCTTGAGCAAGATACTGAACCATCTGTGTTTGAGTGTGTTAAAGCTGAGTAGCAGGTGGCAACTTGTAAGGTAGCCTTGGCCACCAGTGTGTGTGTGAATGGGTGAATTAAGTGCAGGTCCAGCTGAGTGAGTGATATGGTAATTACAGCTCATTGCATCCCAAATAGTAAACTGAATGTTTGTACATATATTGGGTATCTAGTGCATGAATGCGATTTAAAAAACAACACACATTTCCTTTAGAAATTACAAGAATAATCTGGCAGTGTAATGGGAAAGTTGTCGATTTTAGCTTGACAATTAAGTCGTGTACTAAATGTTGTATATAAATAACAATAATGTTTACACTGATGACTTTTTAAAATTCATGTATTATTTTGTTATATTTTTTCCTAAAGCCTCAAACTCAGCCTAACGTGGTAACTGTAATGAGAGAGGCAGAAGAGAGAGCAGATCTTTCCTCTGTGGAGCAGCCTTGTCCTGTCTTTACCCCCAAACCTCAGGTGGCCCAATCAAGCACTGGGCCTTTGAAGTGTAACTGACTGCAGGCCTTCACACTCTGCTCTGTATGTGTGTATTTGTGTGTGAATAGTTTGTGTCTGAACCAGTACATAATTGTGTCTGCATCTGAAAATGCTTCTAATAGTGTGTGTGTGTAACTGTGAGTGTAATTCTCCCCCTGAGGGAGCAGCATTAAGGAAAGGATAACAGTTGTCCATCTGATCTGTTTCCCATGACAAAAGGGATCAAAAGAACTAAGGTGACTAAGTCTGTTCTCCCTGACAGGGCAGCTAAGCTCTGCATGATATGTGTGTGTTCTTGATGACTAAGACATCTACAACAAAACCAGGTTTGCACCTGTACTCTGTTTAAATAGCATCCCCATGGATGCCTCCATTTTGGCTCCCATGGTCTAGAGAGTTACAGTCTATACTGCAGGGGACTTCAGTCGTGGCTAATTCTCCACAAGTGCTCCAACCCATGTGAACACATAAGTTGTTTGCTTCGATCCCCTCTGATGTGACCCTCAGGCACATTTTCTAAATATTGCCCCTAGCACTGTCACATTTAAACATCAGAGCAGTTGGTATATGACCGGTCACACTTTTACACACATGATGAACATTGTCAGGGTTTAGGCTACAAAACTGCTTGTTTAGAATTAGGGCGCATTCACACCAGGATAGTGCGGGGGACTTGGTTCCATTGGGCGGGGAATGCCGAAAAATTTCACACCTTCATTTGGTTCACTGCACTTTTTAAAGCGGATCAAACCACCTGGACAACGTCACGTGATTACAACAGCTGCTTGTTTGGGGGCGGTATTACCCGAAACGACCACTGACTAGGAAGAAAAAAAGCATGAGGAAGAAGAAAGCCCAGCTATTTGATTGGCCAGGACCGAAAACTGAAATCCATCCCCTTCTGCCGGCTTGGTCAACTGCGATATAGTCCTCTGACCATATATCATTAAGTGCCTGAACTTCCTCCCTACTCCATGTCTTCCCAAGAGACATTTCCCAACTTTTTCTTTTTTTTACCTCTGCTTCTCCCTGTTCACTCTGTTGGTCTTGTTTTTTTCCAACCCAGAATGCACTGCTCTCTACGTCACTTCCTCTCTTTGGTTCGCTGGATAGTCCATTTGCATTTGAACCGAGACCCCCAGTTTTCAAGCGGACCACAGTTCGCTCATTTGGTCTGCACCAGAGTTTGAATGAGCGTTCACACCACTCCAAGCGGACTTAACTATCCATGGAAGCAGACCAGGGTTAGTTAAAAGCGGATCAAATAGCACCAGTGTGTGAATGCGTCCTTAGAGAAAAAGATCATGGTTTGGGTTGAAATAAGATTGTTTGTTACAAACATATCATGTGGGAAGTCACGTGACATGCTACGCCACATAGTTCAAATAACTCAGTGTTGCTTTTACTTTCACACAAGACATGAACAACAGTCTCCTGAGTAAAGCCCTGTGTCTGTTTGACCGAAAATCCAGCATTTTACTCTGACTCATCTGCCAAAATTCATTTGAATTAAATTTTTTCAAAATACTTTCAAAGCAAAAGTTGATGTATGCAATTAATTCAGATTAATTAATCACAGAGCATGTAATTAATTAGACTTTTTCTTTTTAAAAGTTGCTTGACAGCCCTAGCTTTACGATTAGGTAAATCCCAACTATAACTGTATTTTACAGTACAGTTTTTAGTGTGTACACTGAACTACAAAAAATCATGAGCAGATGGAAGCACTGAAAATAACTTGATCCTTTATGAGGCTTGTGATGTTGAATTCATGTTAAAATTGGCTCAGAAAGGTGTTGATTTCCTGTACAACCACTGTGGTCATTTCAGAGGCTCTTGTTTTTTTGTTTTTTTTGCTGTTTTTGTATTGTGTTGCTGCATTAATCCAAAAATGGTTCTAATGTTTATTCCACAATGGCTAAAATATTAGGAGAGCAGTAAAAAAAATCCAAAGTGACAGCTGTGCTGATTTCCAAAGGGGGCTATTGGTATGCTGCTGTTACTTCACTTGCATAATTATACTGCTCTCCCTGGCATATGGCACTGCTGACAGCGATAGAGCCCAGTGTTTTTCTTCTGGTATATTCATATCCCACTTAAAAAATGGCATCACCCCTGTTTCAAAGGTAGACACCACCTCGACAATCTACAATGCATACAATAGCCACTGATTTGAAGCCCACTGATTTGTTACAGTAAATATATGCTTGTATACGGAAAGAAAAGCCCAAGTAGCAACATACAAACCACATTTTCAATGAAATACACAAAGCAGCCTAAGGAGGGAGATTACATTAAAGCGCTGAGCTGCACTGTGTAGAATACCCTGAGGTTTAGTAGCTTCAGAGGCAATTTTTTTTTTTTTTACCACTGTGACGTCAGCTCCCAGGCCAGATGTCTGCTCAATAGATAAAGAACAGACGAGTGTGCACTCTCTTCACACTCCTGATCCTCCAGATACCACTCACACCAGGGATGGGATGTGTGAGACTCAGGCCAAAGTGGTTTCCTCCTGAGCAGAACCCTAGAACCACTAACCAATCAGAGAAAGCCATGTTTGCTCCCCAAGAGGTTTGATCCTATCAGTAAGGAAAGAAGACCATGTAGCAGTAACCCTGGCTGACTCTGGAGTGTACTGTGATTGGCAACATACAAGCACACACCTACACTCACACACACATACTCACACACACAGTGCTCCTTACAAGGAGATAGGTAACAGAGAATGATGGTATTTCCCCTCTTGAGTGACTTTATCTTCTCGTGTTCAAGGCTGAAGCACTCAAGATTTGCAAGATCTGGTACATGTTGCCGTGTCAGGTGGTGATACAAACGGTAAAGAGAAAATATATAAATATACATTTCAGTGAAAAGTGAGTTAATTACACTTACAGACGCAAAAGAGCAGGGGCCATTTGTGGTTGAATGACAATCAGCAGCATTTGTCAGCTATGAAAGAGGTCTGGTAATCAACAGTCTCAAAAGCAAAACGAGACAATGAGCAGAGCTGCAGAGCTGATCTGTGTCCACGCTGCAGCAATGGTAAGACAAAGAAAGTAGAATTACGGCCTTGTGATTGTATGCCTCCGCGAACCGGCCCAGTTACAGTTTACATCAATGTCTCTCCAGACTCATATGTAGCCATGACAGTTGACAATCCTTCAAATATGGATGTTGCTCCAAAGAAGCTACAAATTCTAAGACATGGATGTTTCACAAACACCTTTAACCAAGACAGAAGATCTATACAATCAGCACAGTTTCAAGGTGGGCACCCAAGATTACTGTCACCAATTCAGTATCCAACCAAACGTCTGAAACAACTTCTGATCATACCAATCCAGTCCTGCCCAAGTAATCGTTTGTGCCAAATTTAAAGAAGTTCCCTGAAGGCCTACTTGAGATTTCGCATTCACACAAATGAGTCACATGCAAGGTCACAGTGACCTTGACTTTCAACCACCGAATTCTAATCAGTCCATTCTCAAGTCCAAGTGAACGTCTGTGCCAAATTTTGAGAAAATCACTCAGTGTTCTGGAGACATTGTGTTCATGACAATGCGTCAGATGCATAGACAGAGGTTCAATCCTGCTGGCCAAATGGGGCTTTTGTGTGAAGTTTGCATGTTCTCCCCATGCCGGATTTTCTCTGGCTTCCTCCCACAGTCCAATACATGCAAGTAGTGTTAACTGGTGACTTTAAATTACCCGTAGGTGTGAATGTGAGTGTGAATGGTTGTCTGTCTCTATGTATCAGCCCTGTGATAGTCTGGTGACCTGTCCAGGGTGTACCCCAGTGCCCCCAGCGTCCCTGAATTGGATAACAGTTAAGGGTAATGAATGACTATTTCAGTATTTTACCTCATTATCTTAGGAGATAAGGGCCTGTGGGATTACTGGATTCATTGTAGTTTACGATACACACTTCTTTGCTTTCTTCCTGAGAGTTCGATGAAAAGATTGATACCATTTATGTCTGCATGATAAATTTGCAGCTACAGATGGTTAGCTTACTCTGCATGGCCAAGACATAGTCCGGCACATACATTCAGTCATTCATTTTCTGTAACCGCTTATCCTGTTGGGGGTCGAGGGGGTAATGGAGCCTATCCCAGCTGACATGAGGCAGGGTACACCCTGGACAGGTCGCCAGACTATCACAGGGCTGACACATAGAGACAGACAACCATTTACCCTCACATTCACATCTACGGCTAATTTGGAGTCATTAATTAACCTGACGTGCATGTCTTTGGACTGTGGGAGGAAGACGGAGAAAACCCATGCTGACACAGGGAGAGGACTCGGCACGGGGGCCTCCCTCACCCCAGGGTTCAAGCCCCCCACCTCCGGTTCGAGCCAGGAACCATCTTACTGTAAGGCTACAATGCCAAGCAATGCTCCACCATGCCACCCAGCCACCCACAAATTTTGCAGATTTTGTTACCTTTGGATAGAGACAGTGTTTATGATCAGTATTCCAATAAGGCGGGTACTTTGCAAGGATTGCATTTAAATGTATCATATTAGTATAAGGTAGAGGTTCTTGAAAATGTTTAGAGCTCAGACTTCCTAATTAAGTGAACAATATGGCATATTAATGAAGCATTGCTTTCACAAGGCTCAGGTTAATGAGTCCTCCAAATATCAATAATTACTACTGACCCTAAATCAGTGGCCAAGCTCCTCCTGGGTATTCTGTAGTTATTTATTTCTGCTCCGTCCATCTACCGATGCCTAGAACAATTAGGCGAGACAATAATCCTAAATGTTGGTTGATTAAGTGCTTTGGGTGACAAGGTCACAGCCAGGACATTCTAGCTAAATAAAGACAGGCATCAGCATGTCCCATTTAATTTCTTCATTTCAGTAACTGAGTCTGATTTATGAATATTGATAAGGGCTGGGAGGGGAGTTTTCTCCAATTCTGGCAGTTTGTTTTCCCCCATGTCCTAAACAATGTTTACTACCAGCCTTCATTAGTTCTTCAAAATCCCCAATGCATCTCTTCTTTCGACTTTACCTCTTGTGCGGCTCATACTTGTGTTGCTCTTTGTGGTTTGTTGGAATTATACTATGCAGGATTTTCCTAAAAAAAGACTCAAAAGTAATCCCTCTTAATCATCACTTATGACCCTCAAGTGCGCGGTGGTGTATTTATCTGCCGAGACCCTCTGCCTGTATTTTCTTCTTTCTTTTTTCTTCTTGTTTTGCAATGTTCAGGATGTTCCGGGACACAGCGTGCAGGTGAGGTCAGGACTTTATAAAAAGGTTGAAATCAAACCGTAACCAGCATGCAACCAAGAGGAAACTACAAAAATTGCACACACAGCACCAAAAAAATGCAAACAAGTTCCAAAGTTTGTTTTAAAACGAGAGCGAATCTGAGGTTGGCTCTCACTTTTGCTTTTGCTGCATAGTATACCCTTAAGTGTCAACACTGTGATCATAATTGTGAATGACAATCTCACCCAACTCAGGTTTTTCTTCTTTTCTCACAGTCCAGTCGAGCAATCAAAAGTTCCCAGCTGTCCTTTTTGGGACAGTGTTTTACCTTAACTGTTGTTTTTGCTGACTAAGCCTTAATCGCTGTGATTAAACATGTAAACAGATTAGAAATATTAATCCTTTGTTGTTTGAGGTGATGGACAGCCCCAAGGTGGCCGATTTTGTTTGTTCATTTTCTTGTTGTTAATTTTCTTTCTTTTATCTATTCTCCCTGGCGCTGAATGTGTGTATCTGTACACAAGTGTGTGTGGCGAAGGCCTATCTCTCCTGAGATGGCTGGAGATGGAAGTAGTTGTTTGTTTTTATCCTCTACCCCTTTTTTTTTTTTTTTTTGCCTCTCCTTCCCTTCCTCTCGGAGAAGACGACCGAGTACTGTACCACCCGCTAATCAGCAGTGCTGAGATTAACTCCATGGAAAACCAAACAAACAAAGAAAGAGAGAGATTCTTCTTCTCCGCCTGGACTTGGCATGCATTCCTCCCTTCCCTGGATCCCTCGTTCCTTGTCCGAACGGAGACGAGAGGGAATGTAGAACAAAGGAGTAAGCATCCCTTTGTTGGGATTAGGTGAAAAGAGAAAGGCTCTTGTCTTACAGGCACTGGGCGCATGTTTCCCCATCTAATTTAATAACGCGTGCCTTTGTGCCTCTATATACACACACATATATATATATATATATATATATACAGAGAGAGAGAGAGAGAGAGAGAGAGAGAGAGAGAGAGAGAGAGAGAGAGAGAAAGTGCAAACCTCACACGTATGTACTAATATGTTGGAATCTTATACCATGACTACAAGACAAAGTGATTCCAATGACCTGTAAATGGCAGAGAAAGCTTTGAAGACGCATGTGTTTGTGCATGGAACTCTATGTCGCTATATGCATGTGTGTTTGTTTGTGATAACGGAGGCTGTAAAAATAATAACTGCAATCTGCAGCATTGTGGCACATCCTCATGTGCTTCGATTGGATCTAAACTGCCTTTGTTAATTTTCACTCATTTACAGTCCAGGTGCAAAAATAAGCATGACATGAGTCCTCTCTGTATGTCTCTGCACTTGTTAAGATTGATTGACGCTCCTGCCCTAAACATCACTGACAGATTCATCTGTATGTGTTTGTGTGTGCAAATTCATGCATGGTCTTTATAATTGATTCATCTCCTGGGAAAATCATTACGATGGTGAACGGCTAACACAGCCAAAACTGGTGTCACATTTAATTCCTTCCTCTGCACAAACTCTTCATCTAAGAGCCCTCTTGTCTTCAATGAAGTTGCCTTTAACCTGATACAACATGATAGCTGTGATTAAAATGATATCACTCCACTCCCTCTGGCTCAGGGTCAGTGGTCCTTTGGGAAATCGGGAGGGGCCGATGATAATCATGGTATGTCTCCCTATTCTGAACATATTTAGTTTGAGGGAGGGATTTGCAGATGAAGAAAAGATTTGATGGGGATAATCAATTTAGCCACTAATCCAAATGGCCTTCCAGGTGACAGGATGGGGCTATTGACCTTGTGTCAAGCTGGAAATCACAGAGAATTAAGCAGTTGAGATCTCAGGGTCTTCACAAAGTTATCACAGAGGGAAGAGACCTTTTGTCTCTGTCGGTGTGCCATATTTCAGGATTAATTTTGCAGTTTTAAAGTCATCTTTTACAACACAGGAAAATCAATACAACCTTAACTAAACTCACTCTGAGTGTTATCGGCTAATGCTCACCTCAGCATGTCTGTACTCCCCTCTCTGGAAACAAGAGGGCCATGAACAGGTATTTTAACTTAATTCAGTTTGGACCCAAAGCCATACTTAAACTTATCAGTTTTTCCTGATGCTGACTGACACATAGAAATGTATTTTGGATCACGAGACACTCACTCAGCAAGGCAAAGTGTAGAAAAAGAATGAGAAGAGGAGGGATAAGGAAATAAAGATGTAGATGATAAAAAAGGAGAGAAAAAGAGATGAGAGGGTTGGTAATAAAATATTGAGTGCCTAGAGTCAAACTGCCTTTTCTCAAACAACCTGTGACATGTCAAGGTCAATAATCACACCACATTTTTACTCTTTGTGCAACTATTTGTGTTTTGTCACCTACACACACACTCGCACACACGCGTGGACCTGCACACAGACAAATAAACACACCGTGACCCCTCTGAACCCTCTGCAAGAGTAAATGAGTTCTTTCCTTCGGGGTAAAACTCCAGAGTGAAAAAGTGTTTACAAGTGAGTGTGTGCTCTTTGCGAATGTGTATCTTGCGTGCGCCTGTTTGTGTGTGTGTCCGAGCGTGCTTCTGCATATGTGCGTACTGCTGTGGCTCTCAGGCCAGGCGAACGCAGGTCCCAACCCTGTCATTGTGTGGGAGTAGGGAATAGCGGGAGGCAATGGAGCTGGAAACACAGAAAATCAGAACAAGACCTGCAAGAAGCCCCCGTGGGCTTTTTACAGCCAGCAAGAGAACAGCCCTGCGGCACGACAAAATATGACACAAACACACACCACTCCTAACAAGAGACAATCAGAGGGGTAGACAGGGGGAAGAGAGGAGACGGGAAAAGAAGAGAAGAGTTCATTGTTTTCGTGTATTATCAACGTGTCTGGATGACACTAAGAGCAAAGGGCTGTCAGAAAGAGGAAGAACGAAATGAGAGATGTAGGGAGTGGCGAACAAAACATGTTAATCATGGCAGTGGCAGTCCTATAGAGTCAACTGTCCTCATTCTGTCCTGTGTGTGTATATGTGTGTAAATCCATGTACGTGCTGTGTGTGTGTGTGTGACTGTGTGTGTGTGTGTGTGTGCAGAGGCGGTCATGTCAAAGCGAACAGCTAATGAATTAAACAAAACCTGAGTGGGAGTGTTTAAGTGATGCGCTAAGTGCTTACAGTATGCATTTTACTGGTCTGTGTTTTGTCTTGGAGTGTCTACAGTATGCTTTGTTAGTGCAAGTGTGTGTATGTGTGAGTGTGTGTGTGCAGCTCTCCCCTGCACAAGAAAAGACTATCTTATCTTTATCTTTGCCAAACAGCTTGACATGCAATAGTGTGGACACAGACATGATCTGTATGCCTTGAGTTGAATCCATTCATCGACATCTGGCTGCCCACTGTTAAGACTACTTTAAATTTAATGCGCACCGCAAAGGCAGTAAAAAGGAAAGGAGTGCAGAGACATAAAGCGGTTCCTTGAAAATGTGTAGATGTTTCAAATCGAACTAATAGATTTAGGTGGAGATGGTGCATGTGCTATATAGAGATTGTCCTTGCCCAAAAAATGACCCCATATGTTGTTTGTATAAGCAACCAGTCACCTGACATCAAAGGAAGTCAGGTGACACAGCCTGGTCTCACTCCCACAGCTTTAAAAAACATCATAAAGGCAGTGGCCCTCAGCGTCAGATACAGAGGCACAATGAGCCCTTTAGCATCTGTATGAGATGCACTTGCTAAAAAAAAAAAAAAAGACCAGACAGAAATGCCAAAAAATGCAGTTCTCTGAATGGCCACTTGAGGCTGGCTCTACAAGCGAATGAATCCCCATAGACTCCCATGTTAAAATGCCCAACTTTAAAGCAGAAATTAACATGCTTACAGCCTGGTACTAAAAGCTGTTTTGCTCTCTATAGCTAATTCCCCCCTTCATGACAATATAATAATTAATAATTAAGTGTGGGCTGCTGTGACATGACAGGCTGTCTGCCGATTGTGTCCTTGGCTTCTCAGTTAGATCCACCCCTTACTCCTCCACAGCTCCAGCCTGTCACCAAAAATGATCACTTCTGGCTCTGACAAACAAAACAAAAAAAAAAAAAATCAAAACAAAGACAGCCGAAATGGCGCATTTGAGCCTTCAAGAAGGGGTTTACAAATCAGTGGGTGACGTCACAGTGACTACATCAGTTATTTTTACCATCTATGCTTTCAACAAAATCCAGGTGAAGCCATCGATGTCATTATTAGATTTTTAAAGCAACGGATGTAGTATGAAGAGTGAGAAAGTTGACCTATGGGTAGATAGGTCCAACAAGCACAGGACTTTGACCCAGGAGACTGGTGTTTGTGTCCCATGTGAAACTAAAAGTCAACGTTGAATTAATATGTCAAGTCAGTTGTTAGTCATTTGCCACTCCTTTGTCAGTCATTTGTCACATGAGTTGACTGATATTACTAACTTAAACTACAATCTTTTCCTTACCTTTACCAAGTAGTTTGGTTCCAGACTCTTCCAGACCCAAGATACAGCACAAAAGGCTGTCCCCAGCGTCATTATACTGATGCCAGGGGCTTTTATCCAAGCGTCCAAAGTGATGAGTAGGGATGAGATCACGTTGGGTGATGTAGTACAAAGATTGACAGTCCATGCAGGAAGGCAGTGGGGGTGAATGGATGGGTCAAACAATGTACATACCTTCCTACATATCTGTACTTAACATCACATTGTCATATAACACGTCGTCATGTTACATAAAGTACGTAACGTGATGTTACATATCTACGGAAGTTATGTACTTACTTTAACCCAAACCATGATTCTTTTCCTAAACCTAAGCACACTGGTAGAGGGGCTAATTTAGTTAGCAGAAAGCAATGTTTGTGACTGTATGGGTTGGAGGACTTGTTAATTGGAAAGCACGGTTATCACCAAGCCATGTGACGTGGCTGACATGGACAAAACCATTAACAAAAATGAAACCATTTAAAAAAATAGCAAGTATGTGATTAACAAGCTTGAATGATGTAAAGTAGATCCCTTCAATATATTTAACTGCTGCGTATGTTATTCCTTCAGGGCCAAAACCAAGACTTTAATGCCCTCTATTGTGAATAGATGATAAATCTTGTTACTTTCTTGCTCCGTTAAAGGGCGAACTAAATATCTGATTTGTTCCAATAATTACTTTCATGCTGCAATTTCTTCAAACTTCCAGCAGCTTTGCAATAAATCAATAAACCTTCATATTTAGAAGCCTAATACGTTCTCATATCAATGACTGTCAAATCGAAAGTGGGGAACATAACCTTGTCTGTTCTATGTTTCGTCTCCTGTTGGTGGGTTTGGCCTTTGGTTGGCCTTTAGACTATGGATTGGACCTTTAAATGTGTTGGGTCTCGTTGTGTTAGTCTATTATCATAGACACTATGTATAGATGGGCTGTTAATTAAGGTTAAGTGGTCTGCTCAGCCTCGCGCTACGGCGCAATTGATGTTAGAATGACATAACAGCAGGCTTTACGAGGATGTGCACAAGCGTTTGTACATGAATAAACACAGGCGTGCATATGGGAAAGCGAGCAAATGTGGATTGTATGGAGCAATTGTGTTTGAAACCACGAACGCGCAGGCAGACATGCACAGAAGCAGTTCTCCTCTCTAGCCTGACCCTGTGAGCTTGTTGAGCTGTGTGATGTGAATGTGTTATGACACTCTCTGCAGGCATGCAAAATTAAACAGGGGCTCCCACAGGAGGAACCATACATACTTAAGCTGTGATTTCCACTGCTTCATATAAGCCAAGGACGTGTAGAGCTGCTGCTTGAGACACTCTCGCACCCACTTTTGCACACAAACACACAGACACACATGTTGTACCATTGAAAATGTAGAGTTTGCATTATGTATCCTTGCTTTTTCCATACCGAACAGAATGTCTTGGTTTCTTTACAAGGCCGTAGATATCACTAAGACATGCACTCGAATTTTCTTCATTTCTTTCTCTAGGTGTTTTTCTCTATGTATTATGGATCTGTCCTCAAGTCATCCTCCTTGCTATACAACCTTCAATACATTTCTCTGTTATTTGTGTAATTACGTGCTGTTGTTACACAACCATGCATACATGTGAGCACAAATAAATGTATACCAACACACATATACAAATAAATACTGTAGTTTAAGATATTATATCAGAGACAAACAGACTCTTTGTAACTGGAGACCAGGGTCATCTGGCTTTTATTCCCAGATCCTGAGTGAGGAATATATAAGTTGAAGTGATTGTCATTCTCTTATATAACAAGATAATAATATAATTGTAAGTGCTATATCGTAGGCAACTGGACTTGCTTGCGTTTCTTGAAGATGTTTTGCCTCTCATCCAAGAGGCTTCTTCAGTTCTAAATGACCGGTACGAAGTCTCGAAGTACGAAGTTTCGTACCGGTCATTTACAACTGAAGAAGCTTCTTGGATGAGAGATGAAACGTCTTCAAGAAACGCAAGCAAGTCCAGTTGCCTACGATATAGCACTTACGATCACCATGACCTGGATGACTGAGACTCTTCACCGGCAAGATAATAATATACTGTCTATCTGTGAATGATAAATACACTCACTGGCCACCTTATTAGGCATGCTTTGCTAGTTCTGGGTTGGACCCCCTTGTGCCTTCAGAGCTAACTTATTTCTTCATGGCATATATTCAACAAGGTGTTGCAACATTCCTCAGAGTTTTTTGTCAGTATTAACATGCTAGTAATCTGACTCACCGGATGTAGACTATGACTGTAAGCACGTCATTGGCCAACTGTTTAGGCTGTCAGTCTCCCCCTCTTCTGCTGTCTGCGTGTTACTGTTTCCGAATCCCCTTGAAAACAACAACAACAACCTCCGAACTAACCACCTACATATTGAATATGGCATGTAGGGTTGTTATGAAGATCTAAAACGAATAAAATAATTTGTGAACTCATCTCAGAGAAGCTCAGACTCTCTTGCAGGACTCTCGTGTCTGATATTACACCAGTGACGGTGACTTCAGCAATGTCATGATCGGCTCCACCTCACACAAGCTTCTGTGATTTCGTCGTAATAATGTTCTGCTTGTACAGCCAGCAGATCGACTGTGGTTTTAACAAGTCTAGTGAGTTCCTCAAGAGCCTCAAGTGGAGTCAGGCTTCACCTCTGGGGCTCCGATTATCAATTTATGTTTATCTTCTTAATCTCTAAAACTTGAATCACACAGTGACATATGACTGTTGGTGTTTTTTGTTTTCTTTCATGGAACCATTTTAATGACAGGGATCGCCTCCGAATCTGGGTTTAGTGCCGCCAAAGAAAACTGTGATTGGTTTAAAGAAATACAAACAAGTCAGAGCATTTTTTCCCCTATAGAAGAGAGATAATCAGTGATTCTAGACCTTTCTCCAGTGCTTGTGCAGTTGTTGCAGATTTGTCGGCTACACATGCGAGATACGGATCTTCTTTTCCTCCACATCCCAAAGATGCACTGTTGGATTGAGACTCTGGAATGTGGAGGTTAAGAAACCAGTTTAGGATGATTTGACCTTTGCGACATGACCAGCCCATCTGGCCTTGGTCTGGCACCAACAACCATGCTGCATTCAAAGTCACTTAAATCACCTTTCTTTCCTACTCTGATGCTCAGTTTGAACTTCAGCAGATTGTCTTCACCACGTCTACATGTCTGTATGCATTGAGTTGCTGCCACACGATTGGCTGATTAGTCATCTGTATTAACGAGCAGTTGAACAAGTGTACCTAATAAAGTGGATGGTGAGTGTATTTCACTAGTTCGAAAAATCCCGGCCTTGATCCTTGCTCACTTATATAACATCCATGATCCTTTTGCTTTGCAGACTGTTTTTTTCACTTCCCCTTCTTCGTTATCACCTTGTCATCTATTACTGGTCTATTTAAACTTAAAATACAGGAGTTATTTTGCTCTCCGCTTTTATTTAAACTCATTTGAAATCTACTTGTAGGCATGTTTGAGCAAACAGCATAAAAAGGGAAAATGATAACACTGATTCTTGTGGAGGAACAAATCAAACCTCAGCTAGAAGACCGGGGTCAATGCTGAAAAGCAGCTGTGTTGTTGAAGAATCCTTGAGCAAGACACTAAATCCCCGCCATCTTTATGTGCGCTGCTCTGCTCTGACCCCTTCACTCTGACCTCCCTGTGTAGGGAGGAACGTGACAAGACAATTTCCTGGTTGGAATTAATGAAGTATCACATTAATACTGAGAAATGCTGTTTAAAGGCTGTGGTAAAGCCACTAAGTTTGATTTCATCAGATTCATGCAAAGGAGGGCCAGGCAAAAATGTCGTCCTCACAAAGAGGAAATTCACAAGTTCAATCGTGCTTTTTAAGCAATGGCGTGGCATTTGGATTAGTTTTGAGGTTTTGAGGTATTGCTATTTTAAGCCACGGTCAGTGTTATTTTGTACAGCCGGACCCCTCACTCTTCATGGAGGTCTGAAGAAAACGAAATCCCATCAAAAAGTTGAAATAAAACAAGACCTTGTATATTCTAAGGTAGCTATTTGATTGGCTGCGAGTTTGGTAATGTCCACTTCTGAAAACAGCACTTAGTTTTTAGATTAGTTTTTATGTTTTGGTACAAATAGCTTTCTTCCGAGCAATATATTTTTAAAGTATAGCAACAGTCCACTGGGTCTTCACCATTTTCAAAGCAACAGTTAAGCATACATTTTTTTCCAGATGTCCGTGACCACTGATTAATCTTTGCAATTTTGAAGCATCCAAGTGGCTCCTCCGGGTAAATAGCAAGCCAGAAAAACAAGTGATAAACAATATAAAAATGATTAGCAGTGCACAAGTGGTTTATTTAAGGAACATTTCAAAAGACAAAGTTTAAACTCTCTCGCTCTCTAGCTTCTCTCAATAATAAAAGATTCTACTTTGTAGGCATTTAGTGTATTCCTCCCCACTTTAGCTTAATGCGTGCACCTGTCTCCTCACACACGCATACCTTCTTTTAGCCATATACTGTACGCAGATAAGAGTCAAATTCAGTGCTCAGATCCTCAAGGTGTCTCATTTTCATGGATAGATGTCTCATGCATAGAGAATGGCTCATAATGTTCAGTGTCTGAATAATAGAATACCTGAGGGTAACTCACCCACAAGAGAAAAGCTGATGACGACCATGTGTGTGTGTGGCTGTATGCATGTTTGTTTGTTTTCTTGCAGCTGGTGTGTGTGTGTGTGTGTGTGTGTGTGTGTGTGTGTGTGTGTGTGTGAGAGAGAGAGAGAACGATGCAGGGACAGACAGCGAGCAAGCACGAGTGAGAAACGCATTTTCATGTGTAAAATATCCCCGCTGCACCCACATGGGAGTCATTGGCAGGATGAACTTTTTCTCACCTGCGATGTGTTACACTCCTCTTGAAAGCACACGAGCCCAAAGCAACATCCTGACCCACTTCAAGCAGAAGAAAGCCAGGCCACCTGCAGTAAAAGCACCAAAATGTCAAACAAGAGGTGCGCAGTCAAGGTTCAGCAAACACTCCACAGGGAGTGAAAGTGAGAAATGATGAGATGAAGTGATTCAAAGGCTATTAAGAAGGAGAGTTAGCAAACGGCCGAATGAGAAATCGATCTCAAAAGGATGAACGAAATCATTTCAAAGGATTTCTTGCGAGGTGTTTGGTCAAACTAGCCAGTAACTCGGGTCTCATACTGCATACAGATGGTTGCATCACTTTCAAGGTTTGAGATAAATCAAGTTCTGCCCAAGTTTTTTATTTGAATATCTGCAGTGATTTCACCACTATCCTCTGGTTGAGTCATTGAAAAGTGTGGGAGAAAATCTCACTTTCCCCTTTAGCTGTGACACTTAACTTTTAAAAAAAGTACATAAAAACATACCCAGCATTTCTTTGAAATGTAAACATCTGCATTGTTACATCTAAAGTCCACTTTTATTTATGCGTTAAATGCTCCAAGTATGACACTTTTTCCTCTCATTTAATTTGTTGGAAACAGGCTAGTTCATAAGTGGGGGCACGGAGTTCTTCTGTGCAGAATTATAAGAGGACAGCTCATTTGTATTAGCAGCATGACGGCTGTGTCATCTGGGGCCAGAGCATTGTGGGAAGAAAACATATGTACAAAGTCCCCAGGACATTACTTGTGATCTAAATCCCATTCTGGACCCTGTTGATGACTCTTTACTTGTACATATTAAGCATTACAATTTCACATGCGAGGACAACCCCAGGAGCAGATCCTGTTTACAATAACTCTTTATATACATTTTTTACTCCTCATGCACAGACACATGCAAATGCATAGTGCACTCTACAAACGGCTAGCATCCTTTGAAGATGCAAACTCAAAGCCATTTCCCAGTAGGGGGAAACACTCACGCAGCGGGTCGTATTTTCACTTCATTTCCTTGTAATATGAGGAATAGAGTTGTGAGTAATGCCAAAATGATACACTGAGAGAAATCTCTGTAGGCCACCTGTAAACATGAGGAGCTTCAAAGTTAAATTGTCAACACTTTAACTAGTTTGTTTTCGGTGGAGATGTGGGTAAGCTAAGCTCTTTAGGAAAATATTGCTTTTCAGAAACAGAGGGTGCTCCACACTTGGTTTTTCAGGTCTCAGTGTGACTGAAGTTTATGCGAGAGTACCTCTCTGCTCTGGTTTGTCATATGTTAGCAGCTGCAGCAGGTGTTCCGCCCTTCGTCTCAACAGATCACAGGTGCTGGAACTCTGCTCTGCTCTCATTATCAACCCAAATTCAATTATGTAATAAGAGGCCTCAGCTCCTATGAAGTTGAATGGAATTGATCTTGATAAGGAGCAGAGACCCGTGAAATCTGCAGGGTCTGTGACCCACAGACCAAATAATAAGAAATACTGAGAAGATAGATGAGGCTGCCATGATGAGCAGAGGCCTGCTGTGCGTGTGTGTGTGTGTGTGTGTGTGTGTGTGTGTGTGTGTAAAAAATGCTCTACAGTCCAAGCCTTGGTAGTATATTTAATAGTCAAGATACGATTTTGTGTATTACTTGTGTATGTATCGGTGTTTTGTAATTCCGTATGCATGAGTGTAAAACCCTTTGTAACAAAGCAAGAGTGTGACAGGTGTACACCTACAGGGATTGATGTCATTCAGACAAGCACGTGTACACACACACTCTCACACACATACATATGCATACTCAAACACGTTTCTCTGTGTGTATGTGTGCGCTCTTCTGGTAACAGAGTCTCCCAGGCCAGCCAAAGCTCCACACTTGTCCAAAGCACTGTACTTTCATGTCAATTTGCCATTTCACAAGGGGCGGACAGCTCACTGCGCCATTCACAATCTATCCTTGGCCCTGGATGAAAAGTTTCTCTGGCAAAAACTTCTGCATATAAACAACACTGCTGCTATCTCTATCTTTATTTCATGATTCATATGCTCTTAAAATGAAAATTGTATACTTTACATTATTCCATCTAGCAGTTTCCAATTAATTAAATAAAAAAAAACATCTGGAGAGCATTCTGAATGCTTTCCGTATGAATAGAAAAAGGTTGTCAGGTCATCATTACATAATTCCTTTTTTGTATTGGGATTGCTCTTAAAATCTTTTTTGGAATGATAATCTTTTTGGAGTGGGTATTTGAGCCTTTGTCAGAGATGGTTCATACAAACAGCAATGTTAAGTGTGCCACATTGCTGCTTCTTAAGATTTTGTTTTGTATCCCTAGCTCTAAATGTTTTTGTTTTTTTTTAAGATTATTTTTTTGGGCTTTTTTGCCTTTAATGTATAGGACAGAGTGAAATGGGGCGAGAGAGAGGGGGGTGACATGCAGTAAATGGTTGCAAGCCAGACTCAAACCTGCGGCCACTGTGTTGAGGCATCGCCTCTGTACATGGGGTGCTGGCACTATCCACTACGCTACTGACGCCCCCTAAATGTTTTTCTTACAGTTTATCAAATCAGATTTTTTCCTTTGCTGTGCGTGTCTGACCTGAGGAGTTTCTCAAGACTGAACTTTTTTTCATTCAACCCATACAGCTATTTTTAAGGCACACAATCCAGTAGTTTGTCCTTATTGTTGAATATCATCTATGCTGATGATAGTCAACTTAAAGTAATTATTTTGATCAAACCAGATGGTTAGATAACTTCATTTACATACAAAAAAACACGACTTTAGCCTCAATTACACCATTTAACAGAAACATTTGACTATATACAGTCTCATAGTTTACTTTATATGAGCTAGCCTTTATAAATATACTCTAGATATACCTTTTGATTCTCAATCTAAACACATTAACCATGAGATTATGTCAAAAACCAACACATCTGAACTTCTACTCAGTGAGTGATCCACCAGCTCTGCACTCTCACAGTCATTACGTAAGCCATAGCCTTGGTCGATTGCGACCTCACAGCACCTGGGTATCCATAGCAAGCCAGTTAATTGCTTTGTACAAAGCCGTCACAGTCATAGAAAAAAACCCATTAAGCTTCACATTCTTGGACATAAAAGACCATCTCACATTCATAGGCCTAATAAAATAACAGAAGCCACCCACTCACCCTAGCCAGCGAAAGCAATGAGGCTGTCAATGACACTGAAATTAAGGAAATTATGGTTTATTTCAACCTGGCGGACTTCCCATAAATGTGGCTATTATGACTCTATAGGTCGTGCCCACTTTGCACTTGTCATTTCCGTTACAGAGATTCAAGAAAACAAGGGCTCTCTTGCAAAACAACATTAATCAGGGCAAGCTGTGAGAGCCCCCTAAAGCTTCCATTTAAACATAATCATGAATCATTTCAGAAGCCTGTCTCTGACTGAAAGTAAAGATGACGCCTGAAATGCCATTATGGCTAACTGCATAGGGATCTACATCTGGGGCAACATGCACATCAGTGGGCTCCTATGGTTCACAGCAGAATATCCCGAGAGCTTCAGAAGACTCCCACTGCGGGACAGATTGGTAGACTGTCAGCCTCTTTTGCCTCACTAACTACATAAACTGTTTACAGAAGGGGGTAATCAACAATAGCCTTTCAACAAAAACCAACATGACAACAGAAAATCACTAATTTTATAGTGGTGGAATGGAACGGGACAGTGGGTCAAGAACAGGATCCATTGTGTTGCTCAAATCACACCAGAACACGTCACTAGGAACGCGTCACCAGCACAACTATTCTTTTCCTATATGGACCGGTGCACCCGCCGTGGGCTCCTTTCTTGCGACAAGTCAGGCATTTTTGTAGCAGTTTTTAAATGTGCATAAAAGTCAAATATTCCCAACATTTCACACAAAACATGGAATCACACTTTTTGCAAATGTTATGCTTGGCCCAGGCAGCCAGTCAAATTAAATAAGATGTGGCATTTACTATTGTTTTGATGCTGGTGGAAGGAACATTGATACAATGACAAATACAGATTATAACTGCGCACAGCGAAGGGCCAGGTCCGGGCATTTTAGGCAATTCTGAGCAACAAGACAATTTAGGAATTTAGCAACACAACCTGCCTTTTTCATCAGCTGAGGCTTGAACTCACAACCTCTGAGACTAAGAATCAATTTCTATCTCACTGAGCTAATTAGTCAGTGACAATTCATGTGTAGCTTCACAAACTGACTAAGCCAGACGTGCAGGTTTAGCAGCCGTCCATGCATGAAAAAGCAGATTTCAAACCACTGTAAAAAATTCAATTATCGAAACAAAAATCTGAAAATACACATATTGCATCTAGACAGCATGGAGATGTTGGTAATTTATTTCAACAATGATTGATTTGCTTCATAAGTGAAAAACTGATGTTTAACTAGTTGAGCTATGTGCAAAATGAGAAGCCTCAGAAGGTTTCACACTGAAGTATTGACACTGGATCTTTGTGCAAAGTTTGGTTTATTTTCAAGCATGAGAAGGCAGATTTTCTAGCAGAAAAAAGACTTGAAGATGCTGCACAGTGATCAGTCACGCTCAGGCAATTTTAAGCAGTAAGCTGGAGCACAAGAAGATGTTTACATTACAATGTGGATTCGGCACCAGTTGAGGCTCGAATCCGCAACCTCTGGAACCTAAGATGGTCATCTACCGCTCTGAGCTAATTGGCAAGTAGCAACTCAACAGTGGCTTCACAAATTGAGTAAGCCATTCACTGTTGTGTAGGAAAACAGCCATCCGTGCATGGAAAGGCAGATTTGAAACCACTGTAAAAAATTCAGTTATTAAGACAAAAATCTGAAAATACACATATTGCATCTAGACAGCATGGAGATGTTGGTAATTTGTTTGTAACAATGATTGATTTGCTCCATAACTGAAAAACTGATGTTTAAAATTACCATTTTTACACTGACTCCAATTGTTCACATTAGAGCAAAATTCAAAATGCTGTCAAAAATTCAGTTTTTGAGATAAAATTCTGAAATTTGCCACACATCATCTACCATGACTCTAGAATTTTGTCTTTTTTTCATGATCATTGAAGATTTATTTAGCAAGAATTTGCATGTATATGTTTACAGTACCGTTTGCAGTCAAACATTTTGATGCACTGTAGGCTCAATTTTTGATAAATCAAAAATCTGAGAAATGTAGTTTTTGTAGGA
>NC_065507.1:13774741-13787473 GCF_006386435.1 Epinephelus moara | reverse complement strand
AAGAAGAAGAAGAAGAATACCTAGGATTACAATAGTGTCCTGGCAGCTTAGCTGCCCGGACCCTAATGAAAGGCTGATGTCACCCTATTATTCAAATACTACTTGACGAACCAACCCGGTCTCACTATGAAGTCGTCAAAATCCGGCGCTTGGGCAGTGACTTGCGGCGTCAGACACTGACGAAAAAAGCTGTCCTTTAATGTCTGCATTATACGTGGCCAGTCGCCATTAGAATTTAATGATGATCAGTGGCGTCGGGGGGAAACATGGCTGGACAAGAATAAAAGTTAAAGTGGCGAAAGTCTAGGTTGGGTGGTAGTGGTGGTGGATAGGTCCAACAAACACAGACTTTGACTCTGAGGGCGGTGTTCAAACCCAAACCCTGTGCTTTTTTCCTAAACCTAACCACATGTGTTAATGTGTTATACCGACATAGTGCATTTAGTTTGAAAGAGACTGTATGTAAACTGTAAATTTAAGACGATGCATGTAACAGGCAGAACTTGAACTTGACACAGCATCCCAGAACGTCAACAACCAACGCACCCCGAATGCCTTTTACAAACATCCATATGTGACGAGGTCAGAGCGAGAATGTGAATCTCTAATTAATGGGCTAGCTAGCCAGTCAGCTGCTGGACTGAGAGAGATCTATGTGAGGGAAGGGGAAATTCATATCCCATGTCATGATAGTTTCATGCATCTCTACGTCTTTGATAGAGAGACCACATTTAAGGGGAGGCATGGTGGAGATGACAGGAGATTAGTTTGTGTCTGTTTTTCTATTCCCAGTTGTACATGCAGCCCCGCTTCACAGGCAGACCGCACCATTTTGCCTAATGCACTATGTCAAGGCAGATTTTGAAGTGGCTCCGCCAGTCCTATGCATCTTGGTGTGATCGGGGCCTTCCTGTAACTGACATCTCCTGATTCCTGTAACTGTATATGATTAAATTAGAGCACTAATAACTTACAGGCAACCTTGATCAGAATGTATTTGAGTGTTGTGTTATTTAGCCTGTGGTTTGCTTTAACATATTGTGGTAATATCCTGCAAAAAAAAGAGCACATCATCATAAGTCATGCTGAGCAAAAGCACCCCATTTTAGATGCTGCTTTTGTTGGATTGTGATAGAAAGTGTGTACATGTATTTGTCATTTGTGCATGTGCTGGTTCATATGAGTGTGTCTGTATGGGTGTATTTGTGTGCATGTGTGTGTATGCTTTTGTATATTTGTGTGGCAACCGCTGACAGTAAATATCCACTGAGGGAAGCTGTCATTTGTTCAGATTTTATTTGGATTGTCTATGTTCCCTTGGCAACTGGTGAAGGGGATTAGTAAGTACTCTATGTCTGGTCTTAGAGGTCAAGGATAGCTCTCTGTCATTCTCTTTTCTGTGTGACACACACACATACACACACACACACACACACACACACACATTTACACTCACAGACATAAAGCATTTTTTGTGCCACTCGCCCCTCTGCTCTTGGTTTAAAATGCAAAGCAGCAGGAGATTAAAAGTCACAGTCCTGGCTGTCGGTCTCAGACTGCCGTCGCCACTGTTTGAAAACACATTTTGTGCAGTCGGTCTGAAGTCAATAAGGTTGCTGGGGAGATAAGGCAATAGGCAGACATAGGAAGAGAAGGTGAAAAGAAAGAGAGAAAAAGAGGCAGAGAATAGCAGACCAGGACAGAAATAGTGAAAGTGGAGAGGTCACTGCGCAACAACTTGAACAAACTAGAACCCACTTATGCTGTATCTCTGTCCATCTTTCTGCATCCCGCCTCCCATCACCCTCCTATCTCTGAGGAGATAAACAGGCTGGAAAAAGCTAAGTCGGGTGACAAGAGCTGATTTTGAATTTGAGCCTGTTCCAATTGGATTTCTTATTAAACATGCTTTTAGAGATCACTTATTGAAGTGGGGAGTGGACCCACTCTGCTGACACATGTAAGTCATGTTAACAATGGGGCAGATGGGAGGTGTGGCCAGCCTTCATAAAAGTGATCCAATGAAATGTAATTACTGTGCAACAATGCAAAGTAGGACATCTGCATTTACAGGAGCACAGTGTAAGAATGCAATATTTTCAGAATCACTCAGTGGAATCAGATTTGATGAACTATAAATTATACCGAACCATATGGACAGCTGCAGGGACATTTGAAGACCGGTAAACACTGCAACTGTAAAATGTTAACTGCCTCCTAAGCAGGCAAACAGAAAGGCAAATATGCAAATAGATTTAAAGCACACATTGAAAAACACACACTCATTCTGAGATTCTAAACTTTACAATTAAAGAGCAGCAGTTTGAAATTTAAAACCCTCTTTCTTTAATTTCAATGGCTAATCTCACAGATGGGAACATTTCTGCTACATGTTGCCCTTGTCCTAAAAGGAGAAGATACAGTGTGGTTTCAGCAATCTTTTCTAATGGATACAGACAAATAGATGAATAAATAAATTTCACTTTACCTTTTATTTCAAGCCCTTTAAAAAACTAGAAGATAAGGAACATAAAACCTTAAATTAAAACTTTTTTCAAATTATTCTTATTCTTATTTTTTAATAAACCGCTTCAGGACCTCTACACATTTCTTTTCCAGGGACCACATTAAAAATGACTCCACTCTTCATCCCTTTCTTTTTCTAACTGCAAGAGTCTTAGATAAATCACTAGCCCTATTAACACAAAGATCGCACAATAGGCCCACTACGAAGTCCCTTCATTAAGTCACCTTTGGTTTTTCGACACGTCGCCAATCAACAGCAGCATCATGCCGCCCCAGTTTGTGATTGTAGAAAGCATGCTGGTGTTCCGGCAGCAAAAGAGGTGTGACTGGCAGGATGGGTAACACAACAGCGTCAGCCTCTCGTGTGACATCAACATATGTGTTGGCAGTGCTTTCTAAACAAAATCAATGGCATAACATGGCAATAATAATAATAATTTACCATCCCTGTTACATGTCGGGTAATCTCATCCTTTGCTTGGAGGATAAGGAACAGTTGCTGTTCTTCCTCTTTGAGTTAGCTGCTAACTGCTTCTAGCTGCTTTTTAAATCTCCTGGTGGTCGGTCACACATATGATTGTAGAAAACAAGTGTTGGACACTCTGGTTCCATATGGATTTCTTTTATTTTGCATACATTTCGGCCTTTGGGCCTTCTTCAAGATCAACAAACACTGATCATTGCCAGTGATCGGCACCTCATTATAATTCTTGGTCTGTGTTACTTTTATATTTTAAAATGGTCGGTCACACATAACGGCACACCTGTCCCATCTGTGTTCCCATCCTGTTGGCTGTCCCTTTTACACAGATATCATTTTGAAGCTGTTGCTACCTCTGCTGCCTGCTTAAAGACTGTCTCCTAATTCCACAATTGTACATTTTCTAACGGCCAGGCGGAATAAAGGCGCAACATTCCCACCTTGAACAGGCAGTGTGCTAGGGCAATGGAAAATGGACTGTTGAAGGTATGGTGTGGTTGAAAAAGGCATCTACTATATTCCAAATAGGACATTAAAAAAATGTTTGATTAGTTTAACATTCAAAAGTGTTTGTAGCACCCCGGACAGTGAGGGTCAAATAGAGTCAAAGCATTTTTGATGGCTGAGATTGAAGCCAAAAAGTGGAAATTATGACAATGAAGCAGAACCAACATGAACTTGGAAGCTAATTTGAGGCCCTGTCGTCAGTTAAACATATGTTCAAGGATTGGAAGAAGCAACAGATTTGTCTGTTTTTTTCTGATGAGTGTAGCTGAAAAGAAACAGACACAATATTGTATAATATGTCACTGCTGCACTGGAAAAAAGTTATGGGAACTGTAGATCACTCAACTTGCCTACCACCTGCTGTAGAAGATGCTAATTTATCTTAGAATATGGACAGTAAACCCCAAAAACAGTCGGTGATACCACAGCGAGTTACAGAGGACAGTGGAACAGTGATTAGGCCAGTCGTGACATGGGGTCTTTGGCTGTCCGTATTGAAATACTGCCTTTAAACACAGCTCTGTCTGATACTGTTGCTGATTTCTGGATTTGAGCTTTTATCTTCTCTTTTATGTGCTGCTAGTAAACATAACTCCTGATGGTGATATGGTATCAAAGGTAAGTACAACAGTATACTGTGTCACCCGTTTTGCTGTGTGGGCCTGTATGGCATGGTGTGTTATAGGTATTGTTTTTTATATTCAAATTTCTCGCCCTAAAGGAAAAGTAGCAAACTAGATTATCATGGCAAGTCATTAATGCAAGATAGTGTGGTGCTAAACGAAAGCTCAATATAGTGGAGTCCATTTCTCAGTGGAGTCTGTGATGGGAGGGTGAAATTTGCTAATGTGGCTTACCTTACTTTTTACCGTGGTAATCATGGACTTGTTGGTTGCAATATGATTGTGGACCAACCTTAAATGGAAGTTCAATGGCTGCTCTGTGTGCACCATGGCAACAATGAGCTCCATTGCTTATGATGTATGTGGGTGGTTTTGTAAAAAAAAAATGCAACCATATTTCTTTAGAGTAACTGACAGATTCAATTGTTCATGTGAAATACCATGTCAGTGTAAGGTGTCCATTAATATACCAGATGCAGACAAATCAGCGCCCACTCCAGGCTAGTCAGCCCACTAGGCAGGACACCGATCACTGACACCATGCTTACACCCAGGGACTACATCAACTCCATCAGAGAGCCCATTCCTCCCTTAAACTTACATAAGTGGTCTCCAACTGTGACCCACCCCATACTGTGTTTCAGCCATAGAGATAATGGTTGCTCAAGTTCTTCCATAGCTGCCACACAAGCAGAAGACATATGAGGATAAATAAAGTGACAATACATCCAACAGCATTTATAATAACATCTGCAAGGACAAACATACATGTACTTAGGGCAAGATCATAAATGGTGTCAATCCAGTCAGAGCTGGGGATTTCAATGTCAACAAGTAGGACATGCTTGTAGGAGAACTCCAAAGCTTCCTGTAGTCTCATCTATGTACATGGAGAAGCACAGAACTCTTCCAAGAGCTGATTCCTATGACTCACTACAACAACTCTTATGTACCATGACTGGACTCAAACAGCAGTAAATAAACAACTGTCTTGTTTGGATAGGAGAACAAACTGATTTCCTGGCAAGACAAGGTGACAGGTCCAAGCAAACATAAAACAATCTCTGGGTCAATACCATAAAGATGTACTGTCGGGGGACTTGCCTCTGATTAGCTATATCCACTGTCAACACCCATATACACACTATCCATCACAAGACATCTATAATATGCGCTAAGCTGCCATGTGCAAACTTCACAAACTTGACTCTTAATTCAAATCCAAACACAGTTTTCTTTAGTTTTGACTTTGTGGGGGATTTACGTTGACTGCAGTAACAAAATGCAAGAGTGGAAAGCTCCTTGCTGGCCCTGTTTGTCCTGCCTTTGTCTTTGGCCCATCCAGACCCCATGCTGATATAAGCCCTATGCTTTACCAAGACAGCCTGTCGTTTTTTATGATGAAACCAGATGAGATTTAGAGAGGGATCTGAGGAGAGGCGGGAAGAGGGATGGATTTTTTCTCCTCTGACACCCCAGTGGAGGAACTACAACGTCCGATTTTCATTTCAGAGTAAAAACTCAGGGGAGTCTGAGTTATGGACATGACAACAAACGCTATTTTACTGCCCATGATGCGCTCTGTTTGTCCACCTTGCTCCATCTCTATGATGATTCTCTCCCCGCCTGTCTGGCTGACGTGCTTAGTTGTCTGCTTGAGGATCGTTGCGTCTGTCTGCCCATCTATCCGTCTTATTGCGAGTCAGTTTGTCTTTCAGCTTGTCCCTGTGTTATTTTGTACCTCAGTCTTTATGCCTGTCAGAAGCTGAAGAAGTACAATGTAATTTTTTTTTGCCTTTGCCATCGACTACCCGCCCTAATAATGGATGCAATGTTCAGTTCCCTAGCCAATGTGACTCATTCACATGATCTATCCATCTGCTGTTTTTGAACCACAATCACCTCCCTTTGCATTCCTTCTGTGGTGATAGTATTGAATGTAGCCCTCTGTGCCTCAGAAATAGCTTTACATTTGTGGTGTCATTAAATGCCTTTGTTGGCAGATCATTTGGTTGTTCATTATGTGGGATAGTTTTATGAGCTGTCCCCTGACTTGTGCAATAGTCATGCTTGTGATACATGCAGATAATTATCCAGCAGCAATCATCTCTCAGATGGTCAATAACAATATGACATTAGGCTGATGGAGTGAAGGTATATACTGTGTTATTGCAACCCAATAGGGATTTACATGAGACCATATACTGAACCTCTGTTGTGCTTCATGAGGAGGAGGAGGAGGGGAAGAGGGAGGGAGGTTGTGTAATATTATTTCTGTGGTTTGAAGTGGAAGGAGAGGTCGATGTTGTGGCCATGGGGATGGACATAAAAACCACATACCCATGTTATTCAAAGGGAAAAAAAGAGATGTGAAGACCAAAAAGCATGATTATGGGAAATAGGAATGCAATGTATTTCTGGAGCCCTGGAGACACACACGATACAGTATGTTCTATGTTTCTGTGCCTATGTTACATACACTGCACTATTATATATACATAAAGAGTGCTGGCAATGCCCACACAAGGCACATTACACATGATAACCCCGTCAGTTCTCTACTACAGCTTGGTTATGTTTTGTTTTGTCAACAATATATAATTCATCTTGAGCTGCATGGAGTGTATATCTCAAAAACATAGCTTTTTTTGTTTGGAAGCATAAATTACATTTCAAAGTCTATGTGTTTCATGTTTCAAGTACAGCCGAGTTAGTCTACTTCTTGTGTACAGTGCCAAGATCCAAAGAATACAAATGTGCAGAATCCACTCTCACATTACTTAATGATAAACCTATTCTTAATTTTTCTGTGGCATATGAGGGACTATTATTGCAAGGCAGCAATACTTGTGCAGCTCCTCAGTCAAGAAAAATTTCCCTACGAGGACAATTAGGTATATCATATCGTATTGTATGATATCATAGATTCATAGCAAAATCAGCTGTCTCGCTCCTGGGGGAACTCGGAGTGCGGGGAAAGAGTTTGAGGAAGACAGTGAAGAAAATGTCAAAAGAAGCAGCTAGATCTAGTCAGTGGATTTGGATGAGGAAGAATAATGTCAGTTGGGGGCCAGCAGGGGGAACTACTAGGCAGGCTACATAACCCCTTGAGATCAGGTGAAGTGATCCACCAATCAGTCCTCTCAGGAGAAAATCCAGGAAGAGGAAGATTATTTGAGTGTGGGAGTGGCCTATTTGAATCCCTTTTGTTTGAGACCATGCTGCAAGGTGAGTGTGTTCACTTATTCTGTGAGTTTATCTTTTCTATCTCCTTTAACTTTAGCTTAAATTGGAGTTATGATATGTAGCGTGTGAAATAGGGTATGGTGAATGTGCTAGGAAAGGTAGTATCAGCACGGTCACTACCTGGAGATTGCATAAACGGAGCCTGGGTTTGTTGAAGGTGGCAGTGCTGTTTGGGCTGAGAAAGCCTGTGAGTTTATCCTCTCTATCTCCTTTAACTTTAGCTTATTTTGGAATTATGATATGTAGCATGTGAAATAGGGTATGGTGAATGTGCTAGGAGAGGTCGTATCGGCACAGTCGCTACCTGGAGCTCGCATAAACGGAGCCTGGGTTTGTTGAAGGTGGCAGTGCTGTTTGGGCTGAGAAAGTCATGTGTAATGTAAGGTAAAGGAGGTTGTTGGGTCGGTGCGGGGAGCAGTGAGACCTGGCATTAGGGGAGTGTCTCTGGGACGCCAGAGATCACTGATCACTGCCTAGCCTCCTGGAGGTGTTGTGGGACCAACTAGATGAAACACTGGTGAAAGGAGGTTCCCACCCGATGACCCCAAAGACATGTTAGTTATCACTGCTCATTGGTCTGTATAGTTAAGCCTTGCCATAATAGCTTATCATAGGGCTTAGGAGGTTATTCACTGAGCACTGATCCTTTATCTAGAGCACAAATTTATCATCATATCGTATCATATCGTATTACAGGTTCACATTTTACGGTACTATTAAACAGACCGTTGGCCAAAAAGGAGTGTCAGCACTTTGCCTGGAAAAGGGAAACCAGCACCCACTCCTGGAGCCAAACCTGGGAGAGTAGCTCACCAACAAGCTGATGTCCTGGCTCGGTGGAGCACAACCTGACTGAACTATATGTAACTGGTTCCAGATAAGCACCAGAAAAATGGACTGATTTACAGTCATCGATGTTGTTACTTAGCTAGTTAGCTACTTTTCCCCATGAGAATAATGTATCCTAAACTAAAGTCACATTCCTGGAATCGACCATTTGACAAATAATGATTACAGCTAAGTATTAGAATGCATAATGATGCTTCATTGGTGCATCATCAGTGGCCATCACTGTACAATTGAAAAAGTATAGTCCACAATGAATGCATTTTTTGCCATATTATGACTCTACCACCAGCAGGTCAAAAATCATAAGCCTATTGTAGCCCCATCTCCTTGTTTTTAGCTGGAAGTAGTGGGATGCAGCACGGATATTTGCTGCAATAGTAAACAGTGAGCCATAAAAGCACATAGTTTACAGAGGTGCAGTTTCAGTTCAGCTCAGCCAATCAGAACTTTTAGACAGACTTTTAGGATCCCTTTTGAAATACAGCACTGCAAAAACAGTAACATTCTGTGAAACTCCAGATTGTGGAGTGGAAGTTGAGAGTAAGTTGGAGGAGGATGAGGAGGATAAGGAAGAAGAGACTGACGATGTTTACAGCATCCCAACAGCCTTAGGCACAATTACATCCATTACTGTGTTTCAGCGAGAAGTGGAGGAAGATGAGGGGATGAAAGAGACCAGACAAAGGGTAGGAAAGAGGGAGAGAATGGAGAAGGCGGTGGGAGGTTCGCTGAAGGAGGAGACAGGGGAGTGCAGGACAAAGAGGGAGTAAATAAGAAAATTGAAAGGGACAAGACATAAAGGGAGGAGATAATAATAATATTGTCGCCAAAGGGCAAAAATGTGACGATCAAATCTTTCATCCTTATTGATTTTGCTGTTGGACATTATAGTGGTTTCATACAGGGGTCAGAGGACAAATGAGTGGGACTGGTAAACTGCTTTATGACTGTGACGCATGCTGCTTGGACAAACAGAAACACTGACAGAGAACAGAGAACAAACTGGACACATATTGGACATATGGCTAATGCTAACATGCTGCAGATTTCTATGTATTGGAGTAGGGAGACGATAGTTGTAGCTACAGTATGTTTGTGAAGCTTTGGAATAAGCTGTAAATGAGCTCCCAGAGATCTCTGGGTGCACATACAGTACAGTATAAATCCACCAGCATGGTGTTAGTGTGCGGAGAGAAAAAGTGGTAATGGTCATTTCTTTTCAGCCTCTTTGTACTTGCACAGCTTCGAAATTCCCTGATATCAAAGTATTAATTTGGGGTGTTTGTTAGACTCTCTTGCTTCCATCTCTTTCTCTTTTTCCTTTCCTCTCTTTGCTCTACTAGTTTGTGTTCATGTTGTGCCCTACTTCTCATCAGTCAGTTCAGTTAATCGATAAACTGGGAAGGGTTATATCCTCAAGGAGAACATGTGCTCCAATTTGTGCTTGTATGTGTTGGGTATTTTTGTGTCTTGTGCTAAATGTGCTCTAGACAGCACTGCAGTTTTCTATTCGGATATTCATAGCTGTTTTCAGGTATGGGTGTGTATACCTCTTCTAAGTCTATACTTTTTTATTGTTGCATCATTGTGAGGCACAAAAATACCATCAATAAATCATAATAACAGGTCGGACGAGAATAAAAAACCAGAAAACACCTTCAAGAAACTAATATAATTTTGAATGTCTTGCTAAATAATGCCACCAACTGAAGTCAACCAAACAATGTTTTCATTTATTCATTTATTCATTTTGCCTGTTTATTCCTTCTCAGGGTCATGAGGACAGAAGCTTTTTTTTTGCTGCTTCAAAAATTGCATGCAGGTAGCAAAAACTAATGGGATTTTAATTTCACGGACACTTTCACTTTGAATTCTGGAGTTTACATGAGTCTACAAAACATCTGTTTAACAAAAGAAAAAGGCATCAGTTATATCGACAGAGCTCACCAAATTCTGCAAGCAACAAGAAACTTCTTTTCACTCAATAAGTGGCATTATTTTACCCTTTTAATTAACTGAAGCTTTTAGGTAAAGGGGCTGACTAAGTGACTGAATTCTCGCCTTCAGCATTTTCAACATTCTTGTTTGAAATGTGCGAGCACTCATGTGAGTGTCGCTAAACTGTGTGCTACATGATTAGAGCAGGTTTGAAGCCTCGTAATTCTCCTGATTAATAGAGACGATGTGTGACACCACGCCTCATGTCAGCTTCAGTATATCATCCTGGCACTGTGAAGCAACACACACACACACACACACACACACACACACACACACACACACACACACACACACACACACACACACACACACACACCAGCCTCTAAGATACACACACACACAATGCCAGACCTGGGTGAATGGCACCCTAGGTGGTTTCCCATGTCGCCTAAAGGAAGCTCCGCCACTGGACACACACCCTCATCACAGTAGTCAGTTCACATCTTTGCTATTACATTCACAATGTGTTCCATACCATCTTATTTTCCACAGAGAACAACATCCTGTGTCTGTAATCATTTGTGACATAATAGCTTGGCTGGGTAAAAGCATCCATCGATTCTCTAGAACATAAATACATATTTTTATTTTCAATGTCATTCACCGTCAGCCTCGATTATTAATGCCATTGTTGAAATAATAACACATTTCACTTTAATTATAGACCTAGAAAACCAGAGGCAGCACACATACAGTATATTTTATTGTACACAAAGCAACACAAGCAAAGTCTTTACAACCATTATCTAAGTCACCCATTTTTTATGTGATGATGACTTCATAAAGACCCCCCTCACACCCACACACACACACAGGAATTCAAATACATGGATGCACAGAGACGGAGCAGCAGCACATCCATCTCAGTAAGTCTTCATTATGGGTGATGTGTCTACCATGCACTGCTTTATATTTAATAGTGATAAATATAGCAGAGTGTTCATTGCTGTTTCAGGACATGGGGCATACATCAACAGGAAAAATTATGTGTGTATATATAGCAGGTTTATAGTCTTTATCCTGTCATCTGTGTCTCAGCTGTGTGATTAATGTCCTTATTTAGAGGCTGATTCAGACCTTGACATAAGAGCTGTAGATTGGTACAAAAAGTTTCGCTATTACTTTTAAACATTCTGATTTACAGATTCTCATTTTGCAGTGGGTTTACAGTAGGTGAGGACCCAGACATATTGGATAGGAAGAAGAGAAGTACAAGCCTCCGTGTCTTTGTGGCTGACAGTTATTGTGGTGCGGTGAATCCAATGTGTGGGTAGTTTGCAGTGACAGCCAAACATGGAGGTTGGAGGCCAAAAGTTTTAACATAAACTAAAAAATATGAAGCAAAACATTTTGAAAAGGATGCTGTGAATCCAGCAGCTTCTTTTATGCTGCTAATAGGGAATTGAATCTCAACTGATCCCACTTTGTTGTCAACATAGAGTTTTGTATATGTGCAAAAAGTTGCAAAAACATTGGTACAATTATTTAACATTAGAAAATGTCAGATTGAAAAGGTGACATAAAATAGACAATAGAAATAATGAAATAAAGTAAAGGTGGTGGCACGCTGGTACAGTGGTTAGCATTGTCACCTCACGGCAAGAGGGTTCCTGGCTCGAACTCAGGGTGGGGGGCTCGAACCCTGGGGTGGGGGAGCCCCTTTGTGCAGAGTTTGCATGTTCTTCCCTGTATCAGCATGGCTTTTCACTTGGTACTCGGCTTCCTCCCACAGTCCAAAGACATGCAGGTTAACTGGTGACTCTAAATTGTCCGTAGGTGTGAATGTGAGTGTGAATGGTTGTCTGTCTCTATGTGTCAGCCCTGTGATAGTCTGGTGACCTGTCCAGGGTGTACCCTGCCTCTCACCCAATGTCAGCTGGGATAGGCTCCAGCTCCCCCATGACCCCCTAACAGGATAGGCAGTTACAGACAAAATATACATAATCACACTTACAGCCTCAGCACAGCAACAATATATATTTTATTTTTAATATTTTTAATATCTTAGGGTGCTTTCACACCTGCCCTGTTTGGTTCGCTTCAATTGAACTCAAGTTTGTTTGCTCCCTAAGTGTGGTTCGTTTGGGCAGGTGTGAAGGGTCCATGACATTGGTCCGACATCCCATTAGTCCGACGTCGCGTTGTTTCGATATGTGATTATACTAAGCTATACTGTATTTGTGTACCATAGAGGATCAGCAAACGCAACAAAAGTAGGCTACTGGTCGAGATACAAGTGTCATAGAGAGGAGAGAATGAAACACCATAACCTCCTGTTATTAATTCTGGGGTCCGGGTTGTGTGGCGGGCATATTTCTGCCTTGATGGTGCGCCGCGACCGGCTCTGGGTCAGCTGGGAAAGGCTTGAGGCGAAGCAGGCTCACAGCTTATGTGTTTGCCACTTTCTTTTTCATTTTAACCCACACCATGATCTTTTCCTAACCCTAACCAAGTGGTTTTTGTGCCTAAACCTAACCAGACCTTAACCACAGGGTATCA